>NW_027497494.1:0-139765 GCF_021521415.1 Bidens hawaiensis | reverse complement strand
ACACATAATATAATTGACATTTCATTTCCTACTAAATAAAGATATTCATGGATCTACATAAATTAAAAAAAAAACTTGCGTGTTAAACGGGTCACGCTCGAGTTCACGTGTATTTAACGATTTTGGTTTGGGCCGTGTTCAGATTTCTATAAAAGTTTCAGCCTTGCGTCAAGTTAGACCTACAAACCAGCGAACACGCCCCTAGACGATATAAAGTTGTTAAAAATGACTGATGATTGTGTGTGGGAACGTTTGCTTGAAACCGCAATTTTCTAATCACATGCCAGTCACTAGTGCATAATGACTGTTCTTGTTAGCATAAAACGGGTCAAGACCATTTTGGAATTTATACAGTTCACCACTTAGCAAGAACCAACTACTAATCAGATGTTGGTGAAATCAAGGACTAAACCGAAATTAATCATTTTCTACCAAGAAAGATAAGCTATCAACAATGAATTCCCTTAAAAACCCACTGCATTAAATCATTAAAACATGAAATCATTCCAAAATTGTTTATAGAATATAACACATATTGAAGAAACGTGGATCGACTTACTAGTATACGATCAACTTTCCTCGGGTATGAGTGTGCTATATCACCGATGGTTTTCCGGAATATGAATTCTTCCACCTACAAAACGAAGCAGCACCGTGAACTTACCCCTCAGAAAGGGACAGAGGGGTCCTCTTTGGGGTAACCCTCCGGTGTGAGAATAAGATATTGTAGGAGAAGATAATAATAATCTGAAAGTGAGTAAGGACTTAGAATGTATTTTCTTGCTTACCTCCCACTGTGGAGGTGGTGTGGTATTTATAGTATTAGGGTTTCCAATGATTGGGCTCAGACCCAATTAGGGCCTTTTTGGCCTCCTCCTATTGCTTCGCGCCACGTGTCCTTAGGACACCTGGTGCTTTTTCATTGATTATTCTCTGACCAAGGTATTTCACCTAACCCATGTGCAATCACGTGGTAGCACATGGGCTTTGCTGAGTTGTCCACCCTTCATTGGCAGCTGTCAACATCAGCATATTCTTTATTCCTTAAAGGATACCTTCTGGAAGGTTGTCTGATGAGCACAATCATGGTTGTCCTTATCCTGATTTGGATAAGGACGTGGTTGATTATGTGCATGTGTGATATGCGCCTATCCTGGGGATGCGCGAGGTCTTCTCTTTATTCTCACGCGCAGATGTTTTATGCGCAGATGTGATATGCGCAAGCATATGTAATATGCGTGAGCATATGTGATATGCGCCACGCGCAGATGTGATATGCGTGAGCACATATGATGCGTGAGCATATGTGATACGCGTGAGCATATGTGATGCGTGAACATATGTGATATGCGTGAGCATATGTGATATGCGCCACGCGCATAGGTTTTGGCTTTGTGTCTTCATGACATCCTGATTTCAAGCCTCTTGTCTATATCTTGTGGGTTGACCCGCCCCGCTCGATGTTAAGGCGGGTGCATACCTCTTCACATATGATTTAAGTTGATGTTACAAAAGTTCTCTCAAGAAGCATACCAAAAGAATGCAATACTTTGTTTAAATCAGCATTGATAAACAAATTTGCAAACACCAAAAAAACATGCTGATGCATGCATGCATTTCATCGAACAACTTGTGAGCAGGATAAAAATGGTTAGAATCAGTGAAAATTCAAAGAAAACAGAAAATCTTGAACGAAAATTGATTAACCTGATGTTTATAAGAGTGAATTGACTTACTGGGAGCAAACACAAACGACCGACCCTAAGGGATCCTGGGCACGATAAGAAGATCTGCAAAGAAACGGAAGGAAAGTGAATTCACATATTAAGTTGAATCTTGAGGCTAATCTGAATGCAACACTAAATAGGCTTATCTGAAAACATACCCAAGGCATTGTCAAACCGGCAACCATAAAACTGAGTCTGAATTCAAATTGACGAAAATCAACTAAGTCAGAAGAAAAATTAAGCAAAGAGAAAAGCAAAACATGCAGGCTACCATTAATTGTAGAGATCGACTACTCGAAAGATTTTTATATTTGAATTGTTTTCGGAAGTAATAATTTGTTTGTGGAAGTGTCCAAAGAAGAAATACAAGTAGAAGACGTTACGTGGAAAGTAAACAGACACGTGGAAGTGAAACGTACTTTGAAAGAAGATGGTTTCAAATTGGTACAACACGTAAAGCGTAAGAGACAACCTTGGAAGCCTAAGTATATAACTCCTGAAAATGTGTGTATATATATAAATGTGCTAAACGTTATGGGCAGCCAGGCGATGTACGCTCCCGGCCGAGACAAAATTTAGGGGCACAAAAATTTTAAAAAATTCTGTTGGTGCATGATGTCAGTAGTTCAGTGTCTAGTGTCAGTAATCGCGTTTGAAATGTTTTATGTTTTGTATAAGCGAAGTTGCTAACAAGTTCGCTGATATGGGCGAACTTGTTAGACAAGCGAAGTTAGTGACAACTTCGCCTGAACATGCCAGGCGAAGTTGTCGTGTCTGTATAAGGTTTAGGTTACGGCTTATTCAATCAGTTAATAGATTACGAGTTTGTGTATTCGAGAGAGAGAGTCTGTAATCAAGTGATCTTCGTATCACGTGTTTAAGGTTGGTATACAACGTGTTTGATTATCGTATCGTGTGATTAACCGTATTGTTTTCTATACTCGTAACGTCTTACGTAGGGATTCCGCACCTGCGTAGTACGCGATATCTCGTGTAGATCCGGCTGGGAACCTACAATTGGTATCAGAGCGTTTGCTCGATTGTGTGGTTCGGGATTATCACGCGGGTATAGAAATCGTTCCGTTCGACTATTCGCGGGACGAGTTTTCTGAGCTTTTGTGCTATACTCTCCTCCTACAATCTTAAACAACCCATAACACCTTCACAAACCTCGAAAAACCCAGAAATCTAATCTGCAGAAGCTTCGTGTTCATCAGGCGAAGTTGCCGTCACTGTTACTAGGGTTTCGGCGAAGATATAAGGTTAAGCGAAGTTATCCACAACTTCGCCTACCTCTTCAAGTTCGCTTACCTCAAGCGAAGTTACCCACAACTTCGCCTACCTCCCAAGTTCGCTCAACTTAAGCGAAGTTATTCTCAAGTACGCCAATCCAGCGAATTTAAGAAAGTGAGCGAAGTTACAAATTCACGCGAAGTTAAGCTTTAAGCGAAGTTATCCACAACTTCGCCTACAGTGCTGTTTGAAAATAATTTTTTTATTTTTCCGGATTTCTTTGAGTTTTGAGAAAGATGTCTTCGATAAACATTACTGAACTAGTAAAGATGGAAGTAGAAGCAGGTTCGGCTACAAAAGCACCTAAGATGCTTAAGAAAACTGATTATGTAGCGTGGAAAGATCGTTTTGAACAATATGTAAAGTATCAAGATGCCAAGAAGTGGGTGTGTATACAAGATGGTTACATTCCACCTACTGCTGAGTATGAGGGTCGTGATCAGATCAAGAAGTACAAAGAGATGGAAGATGAAGAGAATAAAATGTATGAAGCCGAAAGCAAAGCTCATGCAGCAATTACAATGGCTCTTCCACAAGAGATTCTGCACACTTTCAGAAAGTATAAGACTGCTAGAGAGATTTGGGAATCTCTTGAAAACCGTTTTGAGGGCAATGTGGGAATTCGTGCTTCGAAGATTAAACTTCTAAAAACCCAATTCTCGGTCTTCAAGTATCTGAAAAATGAATCACTTGATGATATCATCACTAGATATTATCATCTGATGACTGAACTCAGCAACTATTCAATCGCATACAAAGAAGATGAGATTGTTGAGAAGCTTCTTGATGCTCTCCCACCAAAATGGGAGATGTATACAGTGTTGATGAGAGAAGATAAAGACTTTGCTGACTATGACCTGGAGACAGCAGTTAACAAGCTAAGAACGTTTGAACTGAACATGGTACGAAAGGAGACACCTACCGATCAGGTTCAAGATCCGGGTATGTATGATGCAAAGGTTAACTCTGGATCAAGTTCGAAAACTGAATCATCTGCTTATTACTCGAAGGGAGAGTCAGGCGCGAGCTCAACACATGAGGGACATGTATCTCTCAACATGAACGGTGATGTGTGCTATGTAGCTGGAGGATCAAATGCTTCTCAACCTCAAGCGACCAAGAGTAGTTATTCCCCAAGTGTTTCAAACAACAACTACTCGAAGATGCCCATGAGTGTCAAATTTGCTGAACAGCAGTTTGCTCTCTATGCATCTTTTATTGCTTCGTATGAGAACTACATTCAGGGTAAGATCGTTGATCCTGCAGTTTTGGATGAAGACTATGACCAGATCGATGCTGATGATCTGGAGGAGATGGATCTGCAGTGGCAGATGGCCATGATAGTGAGAAGGGTAAAGAGGTTCATGAAGAAGACTGGCAGGAAGTTTGTCGGAGAGAGGCCAGGGTTTGATAAGACGAAGGTTCGCTGCTACAACTGTCAGCAGAATGGCCACTTTGCAAAAGAATGCAAGAATGAACGTGTAGAACGCAGTCAGAACAGATCTACACAGCAAAGTGGTAGTGGTAATGACTATAGAGCCATGATTTCCAGACAGAACGAGGAGTACAACTGGAATCTGCATGTTGAAGAAGTATTTGAACAGGCCAACTTGGCAAACATCGAAAATGCAGATAGTGAGAAGGGAACAGGCGAAAATGAAGCGTACATGGCAGATGTAGCAGACCAGCTCTCCGAGGTAAGCACCGAACTCCCTTGTACTAAGTGTGAACATCTGTCTGAACAACTGACAACTCTAACTGATCAGTTTGTTAGTTTGGATGCGCAATATAAAACTTTAAAAGAAGATCATCATTTCACTAAAGCTAGAGAAAATAGTTACAAAGTAAAAATTAAAGCTAGTGAAACAGATATTAAAAGTCTTAAAGCAAAGCTTGCTGAAAAAATTAAAGTGATTGATCTTAGCTATGAGGTTCTAGAAGAGAAAACCAAACTAATAGCTGATAGGGAAAAACAGATAGCTGATCACCAGGTAAAAGTGGTGGAACTTAACAGGAAACTGGAGCAATTCAGAAATTCCTCTGCTATACTTGATCACCTCGTTAGTGATCAAGGTTCCCCAAAAAGGGGAGGAATTGGTTATCATGAAGTTCCACCACCTTTCAATCATAATTACACTTATGACCCTAGTAATCAGAAATCTGTCAATGTTGACTATGGTCAGACAGTTCCGGTTAAAGTAACGATTAAAGAACCAGAAGTTAGTAAGCCTGTTGCAAGTGTTAAGATTTCTGCTCCGAGTCCTGTCTCATCTAACTCGGACAAGTCTTCTGAGTCGAGTGAGACAAATCAAGAGGAAGTGTTACCAAAAAGTGGAGAGAAAAAGAAAACATCTGAAAATAAGTCTCCACTAAACCCGTATGTCCCACCATATGTGAGACAAACGGGCAGTAATACAGCCTCAACATCTAAGACAACCTTTGATAAGAAAGTTGAAAACAGGTGTTGTTTTAGATGTAATCAACAAGGACATCTTGTTGCTGATTGCCCTCTGAAGCAAAAATTCAGAGGTGTGAGGCCTTTAAAATCTGAGAAAAGAGCTAACAGTAATCAATTTAATGATAAAACTGAAAACCCATCGAATTTCAGAAAATGGACTAATCCAGGTTTTCAAAGAAATAGATCTCAGTTTTTCACTGGTAACACCCAAACCATAACTAATAATTCATTTAATTCAAGACGGTTTGGATGGCCTCATAGACAATCCACAAGAAGGTATCCTGTTAGGACTCACAGAAATGATTATGATACTAACTTTGGACAGCCAAGGTACGGGATGTATCGACCCAAGACCAATCGGTCTTGGGTCCCCAGATTTAAACTCTCTGCTTTAATCGTGCAGGAACAGTTGAACAGGGCTGCCAACAATCAATGGGTTGTGGATAGCGGCTGTTCCCGGGACATGACGGGTAACAAGAAATTGTTACAAGACTGGAAACCTGTTCAAGGTGGTAGAGTGAGTTTCGCAGGAGAGAGCGGTGGAAAGATCACAGGAATTGGGACTGTGACTAACGGGAAGATGACGCTAGAGAAAGTTAACTTTGTTGAAGAACTGAAGCACAATCTGCTGAGTGTTTCGCAGATCTGTGACAAGGATTATACAGTGCATTTCACGAAGAATGAGGCGATAGTGTTGTATCCTGGTTTTAAGATACCAGAGGACTGGATTGTTATGAAGGCTCCAAGAGTGAAGAATACGTATATCATGGATATGAGGTCTACTGAAATGGCCACTGAAGAATCGTGTCTTTTGTCGAAAGCGACTGAATCAGAGTCCGAATTATGGCATAGGAGAATGGGGCACATTCATCTTCGTAAGATGAACTACCTTGTCAAAAATGGGCTTGTGTTGGGGGTTCCCTTGAAGAATTTCAACTTCGAAGACAAATGCTTATCATGCAAGAAGGGAAAGCAACACAAGAAATCCCATCTCACCAAGAAGGTCAATTCAATTGTCAGTACCCTAGAATTACTTCATATGGATCTCTTCGGTCCCGTGAATGTAAAAAGTCTAGGAGGAACATCTTACTGCTTGGTGATCACTGATGATTTCTCTCGATATTCCTGGGTATATTTCCTGAAGTCAAAGGATGAAACAGTGCAGATGGTAAAGAATTTGATTACCAAGGTGGAGAATATCATGGGGAAACGGGTTAAATTCATCAGGAGTGACAATGGAACTGAGTTCAAGAACTATGAGATGGAGATCTTCTGCCTACAGAAGGGGATTGAACACCAATACAGCGCACCGTATACTCCGCAACAAAATGGAGTGGCTGAGAGGAAGAACAGGACTTTGATTGAAGGAGCCAGGACCATGCTGGCTGATTCGAAACTTCCCGTGGTGTTCTGGGCTGAAGCTGTTGCTACAGCCTATTATATCCTTAATAGAGTGTTAACTGTTAAAAGATTAAATAAAACCTATTATGAACTTATGCATGGGAGAAAACCCAACTTGAGTGGTCTTGAACCATTCGGATCCCCGTGTTCGATATTAAAGACCAATTCAAAATTTGGAGAAGTAGCCGACAAAGGAATCTTAGTCGGATACGTTGTTGGGACTCCCAACAGACGGGTCTTTAATACATCGACCAGCAAGGTTGAGGTGGTGTGTAACACTGATATCACAAGTTACAAATCACCAAAACCAAGCACGGGACCCGCTGGGGTTTTTGACTATGATAGACTTTTTAAATCTTTTAACATGCCTTATTTGGATTTTGCAGAAGATGAGGAACGAATTGCTACGAAGATGATATGCTATGAGGAAGACACTTTGGTGCAAAGACCACAGTATGATGAATGTCAGCCTTCCTCGTCAAATGCTGTCAATACCCCTGCTGCCTCTACTGAAGAGGAATTCATCAATCCGTTTCACTCTCAACATCAATCAACCATGGATGAGCTATCTTCGAACTTGGAAGATAATCTAAATGTCAGTTCGGTTCCGACTACGAGAATTCACAAAAATCACCCGTTGGAGAATGTGATAGGTGATCTGTCCGCCGGTGTACAAACAAGAAAAAGCGTGAATGAGCACACCTGTGTTTACACAAGCATTAAAGACACGGGCATTATCAACGAATGCTTGTACACCTGCTTTATCAGCCAGATTGAACCAAAGAACTATCAAATGGCTCTTAAGGACAGCTCGTGGGTCGAAGCCATGCAAGAAGAGTTAGCTCAGTTTAAGAAAATGGAAGTATGGAACTTGGTCGCAAAACCAAGAAATGTGCATGCGATTGGCACGAAGTGGGTCTTCAAATGTAAGAGAGATGAGAAAGGGGTTGTTATCAGGAATAAGGTGAGGCTGGTTGTTAAAGGCTTTAATCAACAAGAGGGGATTGATTACAATGAGGTGTTTGCTCCTGTGGCAAGATTGGAAGCCATTCGGCTGTTTTTGGCATTTGCTGCTCATAAGGAGATGAAAGTTTTTCAGTTGGATGTGAAGAGTGCGTTCCTAAACGGTAAAGTCGACGAGGTTGTGTATGTTGAGCAACCTCCGGGTTTTCCTGACCCTGACTTTCCCGATCACGTGTACAAGCTAAGTAAAGCGCTGTATGGACTACATCAGGCACCTCGTGCCTGGTATTCAACCTTATCAGATTACTTGCTTGAGAATGAGTTTGAAAGAGGTAAAATTGATAGCACATTGTTCTTCAAGAGAAAGGGTAGCGACTTCCTACTAGTGCAAGTCTACGTGGACGACATTATCTTTGCTGCATCAAAGGTCGCCATGTGTCAGGAGTTTGAGGCCGTCATGAAGAAGAGATTTGAAATGAGTGCTATGGGTGAACTAACTTTCTTTTTAGGATTGCAGGTTGATCAGAAGAAAGACGGGATGTTCATTCATCAGACGAAGTATGTCCATGATGTTCTCAAACGCTTCAAGATGGAGGACATCACTCCATATGATACTCCAGTCTGCGTCAATCACAAATTGGGTGCTGATTCAGACAACGATGCAGACGTGGACCCAACCTAATATCGGGCTATTATAGGTTCTTTAATGTACCTAACTGCTTCTAGGCCTGATATAATGTTTGCTGTTTGTCTTTGTGCACGCTTTCAGGCAACCCCAAAAGAATCTCATTTGAAGGGTGCGAAGAGGATACTGCGGTATCTCAAGGGCAAGCCGAAGCTAGGGTTGTGGTACCCGAGAGGAGGAGACTTGGAGCTAGTCGCTTACACAGATTCTGATTATGGAGGGTGCAATTAGAGTCGGAAATCTACAACTGGTGGATGTCAGTTTCTTGGTGGCAGATTGGTGTCGTGGCAATGCAAGAAGCAGACTTCAGTCGCAATTTCAACCTGTGAAGCAGAATACATGGCAGCATCCAACTGCTGCTCCCAGGTTCTTTGGATTCAACAACAGTTGCGCGATTATGGTCTGAATTTCTCACTTACTCCTATTTGCATTGATAACACAGCTGCTATCTCAGTAACTAACAATTCCGTAAAGCACAGTAAAACTAAACATATTGACATACGTCATCATTTTATACGGGATTGTGCTGAGAAGAAACTGATTGTGCTCGAGAAGGTTGATACGTTAGATAATTTCGCTGACTTGTTCACGAAAGCGTTTGACAAATCTAGATTTCAAAACCTTGTTGAGCTGAATGGGATGATCAATCCCGAGTAAACGATCTTTTCTAAAACATGGTAATCCCTGTCGAGACTGAAATTTGATCCCGTGTACCTTTATTTTAAAAGTTTTTCTATTTTTGGAGTTGTATGATTTTATACCTAGTTACTTGGTCTTGATCGTGTCATTTAACGCTTTAAATGATGTTTTAAAACTTAATTGCAAATTGTTCAAATTATGGGGTTTGTTTTGAAAAATTTTAATATCAGCGAAGTTCTGCATAACTTCGCCTTATAGGCGAAGTTATCCACAACTTCGCCGATACATCTGTGGCCCTATATAAAGAAGTTTTAAGGTCAAACAGTTTCATAATTTTCAGAACCAGCGAACTTATCTTCCTAAACCTAAGCGAACTTATCGTATAATCCATCGATCTTGCAGTTGTTCATTCTTTTCCGATTCTAATCCGATTTCAAGGTGTTTAGGATTCCTTTATCGTATAATCAATGTTTTTGAGGTTGATCATCGGTCGTTTCAACTCGATTATCGACCTCGTCTTTCGAAACCTTAAACACCCGATTTCAAACTTGTTTTTACGTGATAGTAAACCACTTGAACGTATAAAACTTCATAAAATCATGTATTTCGGAGTCCTCGATCTCCGAAATCATCTTCTACACGTCGTTCAAAATCCTAACTGTTGCCGATTCAAATTCGGCGAAGTTACAGTTTAGGCGAAGTTATCCGTAACTTCGCCTGAGATTTAACTTCGCCTGATTATTGATTTTGAAACAGTTTATGAGGCGATGTTGTGATTAGGCGAAGTTATGGACCATTTTACATAACTGTTATCAGACGAAGTTCAAGTTGAAGCGAAGTTGTTTCCCAACTTCGCCCCACCTTTAACTTCGCCTGTACATAATAGATCACAACTTCGCTCATGGTAACAGGCGAACTTGAGATTCGCTTTGACGTTTATCTAACTTAACCTGGTTGTTGCAGATATGGCTGCTGTTGCTGGAGCAGGTGGTGCAGGCGGTGATGACGGAGGTGATCAACAAAGACAGTTCTTCCCGGGTCACAACATTTATATCACCTTAGACCCGGAGGCGAGTGGAGTTGATGATTTCCGCGAAATCATCACATTTTTGTTACGCTCGAGGATATTCCACGCCATTACAACAACTCTGCCGATATCCTTGCCCAACATTGAGGATTTCTGGCAAACCGTGGAATACGATTGTAGAGTCGAACCCCCGGTGATGCGAGCAACAGTAAACAATCAAATTGTTCAGTTCTCTTCTGAACATATCCGGGCGGCTCTGCGGTTTGGAAACGAGACAAGGGATGACCCGACAGAGTTTGTAGCTCCTTTCTGCGATGGAGCATTTTTGAGGATGGGTTATTCTGGTCCCTTGGGGGATTCGCAGAGAAGGAAGGGTTGACCAGTGGCGCTTTCTCATGCATGTTATGATAGTATGCATGTCAGGGAGAAAGGCGGGCACTGATGGCATGGGCGCGACCATGCAGTCAGCAATGACTGCTCTGACATACAACAAGCGATTCAGCTTTAGTAGGGATGGCAACGGGGCGGTTTCGGGGCGGGGAATGCCAATCCCATACCCGCCCCGGTTTATAAAACCCATTACCAAAACCGTCTAAAAACCCGCGGGGACTAAACGGGGAATCCCCATCGGGGATTCGGGGAAAACCGCGGGTATTCGGGGAACCCGTCTAGCATAAATGGTTTTTAAACGGGCTAAATTCCCCGTGGGGATCCCCATTTAACCGTCGGGTTCACCGTTTAAAACCCGATTGTAAGAAAATGATACAAAATTACAATACAATATTAATACACAAAAAGTTCAATATCCAAACACATTACACATACAAAAGACATTATTAATACATAAAAATGTTTATTTCTCCCATCACAACTGAAATTAACTTCATGATTGATCCTTCTTACACGTCCATACCGCACCCATTCAACCATTCAAACACTTGTCACGCCGGATTGCTATGATAATCAAACATTAACATATTAATTGGAAACTATATAAGAATCAATGTTAAACCATATTAAAATGTAAACGATAAACCATATATATATGTATTACCTCAATACCATCGTCACAATCATATTCAATAGTTTGGCAATATGCCTCGGATTCTTCTGAACAAGTTGCTATATTCATATCACAAAAGTCAAAAGTTTATATAGTAGCTAAGTTAAAAATAAAAAATAAAATGTTTGTTTACCTTTGATTTCATTCAACAACCAACTTTGGGCGAGTCCGGCAACTGCAGAATGGGGAACGGCGACTGCAGAATGGCGAGTCGGGCTGTGAGATCAGAGATGCGCGGCGACGTGCGGGCGGGAGGTTGTTCTAGGGTTAGGGTAAATGGCCAAATGGGAAAGCAGGAAACTGGTTTTAAACGGGTATACGGGAAAATGGGTTAGGCAGCCTTATTGGGAAAATAAATAATAAATAATATATTATATATAAATATAAAAATTATATTTAATTAAACGGGTTTTAAACGGGTATACGGGGCGGGTATACGGGGCGGGTACAGGCTATACCATACCCGCCCCGAACCCGATTAACTTAAACGGGGAAACCCCGAACCCGGACCCGTCCCCGATTAAGTGTCCCCGAACCCGCCCCGTTCGGGGCGGGTTTCGGTTTTCCCCATCGGGTTTGGTTTTTTTTGCCATCCCTAAGCTTTAGTCAGATGGTCTTTTATGAGATTGATCGTCAACGAAGAGCGATGGCGCGTGATCGGTTCATCATGTATCCAAGATTCCTTCAAATGATCTTGAATCATGTTGCTCCAACACTTCCTCAGCGCCGTCCGATCCGATATGTAGAGAGTGTGAACAAAAGGATCTTCGCCCAATGCAGATCCTCCAGTGCGAGGAGCAAACCTGAGCTTCGTCCTCGCCATACTCCACTCTTTGGGTACTTAATCAACCCGGGGTATGTGCCTGCTCGTGGGGATGAGTTTAGAGACCCGGCACCACAACAGGCAGGAGCACCTCAAGCTATACCTGCTGCTCTTGTTGTGTCACCGGAGGAGAATGTGGACCTTGACGCAGAATTTGGTGGTTAAGGCTTCTTTGATATGGATCGGGTGGATCCAGAGGAAGATGTACAAGTCTCGGTAGCCCAAGTGTCGACTGTGAATGTTACTAGAACAGCTGCTACGGTGGCTGGTTCTGATTCTGATGATGAAGTGGCAGAGGCGAGAAGGATTATGGTGACTAGAGAAAGACTACATGGGAAAAGAAAGAGAACAGATGATGATGACGAGTCAGACTATGAGGAAGAGGTACAACAGTTGATAAGGAGGTCAAGAAGGGAATGGATAGGTGCAGGATCAGGAGCCGGTGAGAGCTCTAGGGTGGTACGTTTCACTCCACCAGCACTATCCGGTATGACAATGGTTCCCTCATCACTACAGGTTACAAGGCCAAGCGCTACGGGTGTTCCCGTGGTGGCTACCTCGTCTACTTTTGGCCTCCCACCCACTACTTTCCAACTTTCGGCTCCGGAAATAGTTTCGTTGCCGCCTCCGACTGTTACTCCATCGGAGGTCGTGGCACGCTTTATCGAGTCGACTGTTGTGGCCACTGCAGGGTTATCAATGACGATACCACATGCGGTTACGTCTATTTCTACTTCTGAGGTCCCGGTGACATCGGAAATCCCTCCTCAGTACACTCAAGACATATCACATATGAGGTTCGATTTCGATGCAACCCTCTCAGACTCAGAACGAATAGCAGCACTTGAAAGGGTCGTGGCAGAACAATCAAGGGTGAATCTTATCCAGACCCAGGCTATTCAGCGCCTAGTTGCAGAGAATCAGATGCAGTCGTCCTTGCTGGTAGAACATGAAAAGATCATTGATGCTCTGAAGGAGTTCTTGGCATCTCAGGGGGAGACGAGCTGTAAAGGCGATGAGTTGAGGACCAAGAGAAGGAATGATAGAGACGATGATCCCAATGCGTCGAAAGATGCAGGTGGTGAGCTACCAAGAACTACTCAAGCTCTTGGAACTTCCACAACTCAGGGGGAGTCGACAACTGCAGCTGGTGGTGATGATGTGGTGGTGGTGGACGTTGAGGAGATGGATGATGGTTTGGTTGGTGATGATGATGTATTACCAAGTGATGTGATAGAAAAGATTGGTGGAGATATTGTGATTGATACAGAGATAGAAGAGGGAGAGATAGTTGAGGAAAATATTGAGCATGACATTCCAGATGTTGAGAAAGCAGATTTGAGTGAACAGATTGGAAGCGATGAGTCTGAATGGGAAGAGCAGCCTAGGTGGAAGGAAGGCTATGCTCAGTGGTTCGTCAAAACGAAGAAACCTGCGGTCCCTACAATGTTTAAGAAGAGTTACAACATTAAAGGCTATGCTGAAGCGAAGAAAGGGATTATTTGCTGGATCTATGATGAGCAGTTGAGGCTCTTCGTGATTAAAAGGTATGACGATGTTCAGTATTTTAAAAGACTGTTAAGATCGTTGAATACACTGCCGGAATGTGAAGTGAAAGACTTAGCCAGATTGGGGTTAATCAATCGAAGTGACGATAATATGGCTAGAGTCATTGGGAAAATTGTATGGAAAGAAAGTATAAAAGAGAAGAAATTTGAGCTGTTAAAACCACAAAAGGGAAAACTTGTTGAAGACAAGGATAGAGGTTTGAGAGCTGATGGAAAACCTTGGATGATTATGAAGTATAAACCGATCCGGTGCCTTAAAGAAGTACCGATGAAACTAATTCCCAAGGATGTGCTTAAAGACCTAAAGTGGTGGTTTGTAGATTGTGAGACAGCTGAGGCAGTGATGGAAGACGAGGATGAACAAGAGGTGCTAAGAGTTTACGATCCGATGCATTTGGTAAACTTATCGCAAGCTGATCTGCAGGTGCTCAACGAGAAGAAAATCTTTTATATTCCTGCTTGGAAAGACGAAGCGAGGAAATATCAAAGAGTTGTCTCGGTTTGTGTTCGAGAAGGAGTGCATGCTTGAAGATAGAAGATTGAAGATTACAAGACACTTGTTTGAAGCTAAAGAGATGAAGCTACTGCCAAGGGGGGGTCTGTTGGTGCATGATGTCAGTAGTTCAGTGTCTAGTGTCAGTAATCGCGTTTGTAATGTTTTATGTTTTGTATAAGCGAAGTTGCTAACAAGTTCGCTGATATGGGCGAACTTGTTAGACAAGCGAAGTTAGTGACAACTTCGCCTGAACATGCCAGGCGAAGTTGTCGTGTCTATATAAGGTTTAGGTTACGGCTTATTCAATCAGTTAATAGATTACGAGTTTGTGTATTCGAGAGAGAGAGTCTGTAATCAAGTGATCTTCGTATCACGTGTTTAAGGTTGGTATACAACGTGTTTGATTATCGTATCGTGTGATTAACCGTATTGTTTTCTATACTCGTAACGTCTTACGTAGGGATTCCGCACCTGCGTAGTACGCGATATCTCGTGTAGATCCGGCTGGGAACCTACAAATTCGTAATGTTATATATATAAAATACCCGGACGCTTATAATCACACTACTTTTATAATACATGAACACTTTTTAGACCGACTTTTTTTAAATTACCCAAAAACTTATAGACCCATTAAAAATTGAAAAGACCCATTACTTTTAATTAATCAATAAAAGGTTAATAAATGAAAAAAATAAAATGAATATGCGGGATAACAACAACGTCAACTTTGAACACCAACAGTCACGATATATAACATTTGTTTAAAGGAGTTTTTTGAAATTGTACTTATTGAAATCTTATTTACGATCTACAATGCCTCAAGAAAGACTTAGCGGGTCGGCGATGATAGCTATATATTGAGAATGGAATATTAGAGAGCATAAACTACGAAGGGTTAATTCACCAAATTGCAAGAAAGAATGTTATGAGAGCTTCACAAATCCTCAATTAGCTATCAGTTTATTTAGTATGTCATAAACTCATTATAATACCTTGTTTTGCTAATTATTAAGTTTATTGTCATAACTTTAATCGCCGTTTAAAAAAATGTTTACATTATTTAGTACGTTAAGACTTAAGGGACATATTTTTTCTGGCTTTGCCGGGACACATGAATTCTTATGGCCGGCCCTGCTAAATGTGTGCTTCCCTTGTTAATTTTACTCACGTATTTCCCTCAAATTCCATCATGTAAGATGTTAAACCAATGATCTTACAACTGGATTAACCGTCATACAATCTGGTACCTATGATGATAATCACATCTGCTGGCATGTGATGTTTCGACCTAGAATCCGTCATACAAAAGTTAAATCAATTTAGAAAAAAATAGATGGTGTCATAATAATTTTAAAATCTAAATATATAACTAATACAAAATAAAATATGCTTTTTAGAATTACAATGATAATAAAAATATAAAGTCTTAAATAAACAAAATTATATGAAGTAGCAAACAAATCAATAAATGAGATTTTGGTAGGAAGAGAAAAGGATTTTGGAATTTGGCTCGGCATATGGTCTGGTTCACCTGTCCGATCAGGTCAAATGAAAGCATTCAAATATACTCAACTAGATCAGTCACGTGTTTGGTTCTAAAAAACTGCATTATACATGCAACTTACTTATACAACATTTATGTTTATGTTGTAGTTATTATATTAATGTTGCATAAAGTCAACCCTTGCACAATAGTGAGAATAGTTTGTATTAATGCACTACGAAGTAAACCAAATGGAAGTTTCTTCATATAATATTTAATTGAATAATTTTAAAAATTAAGGTGTTAAAATTTTCTCCAACCTAGTAAATAGCAATTAAGGTGGTCTTTTCCTAACCACCCTCCAACGAGTAAAAATACTAACAAAAAACAAAATATCGTGAGCTCGTTATGAGAAGGAGATTGAGAGGGGGGGACACTTAGGAGTATTCTTGTGCAAGAGTTCCGATCCTTTAACCGTTGGAGGTAATGAAGTATTTATAACTGGATGAGAGGAGAGAGAAGGTATGATCGTCTGCCATATTAGTAAATCCTCCAATCTGGAGGCCTGCACGTGCTTGGAGAAAGTTGGTAAATAATATTAGTGACTGATGGTGACGTTTGTACTATATAGTTCTTTGTTAATGCGCTATCACCATCTTATTGGCTGGAGGTCCCTTTCATGGAGATCTTTCCTGTATGCTCCATACCTAGGAAGATCTTTGGTGCCACCCCCTCGTGGCCCATGGGGTATGAGGGATGCTTGGCGTCAGGCAAAGCTTCTGCTGCCTTTGCAGAAATTGTCTTTGACGAGCGCCGGGGGCCCACATATGGCATGGGGCCACCCGCGGAAGCTTGCGTTGTCCGCTAGGTAGGTTTAGGACCTCACCTCTTCAAGCCCCCCCCCCCCCCCGGGTCCATTGTTGTTCTCAAGTGGTAATCATGAGGATAATCGTGAACTGATGAAGTAAAGGTTAAAGGTTTGATGGAGTCCCCCCTCCCCCTAGCTATTTTTCCACCGCGAGGGGGTGTTTATTGAGAAGGTTCTTTGAGTTGAACCCTTCATGTAGGGAGGTTGTTGAGGGCCCTTTTTAGGTTGGACCTTGTCGGGTGAAAGTTATTGAAAACCCTTACAAAGGCGGGAGTCTTTTCGACGGAAGGTTCTTGAGAGCCATCTTCAGGAGGAAGCCTTTTTGCGGAAGGTTGTTAGAAACCGTTTTTGGGCGGAAGCCCGGCTTATCATCAAACTCAGTACTTGATATCTCTTTTAAAGTTCTTTAATTTATCAAACAAGCCCTTACAAGAGTGGCAATTTCTATGTTTATCGTCAAACTCGGAACTTGGTGTCTATTTTAAAGTAATCCAAGGCCTCACAAGACTAGCAATTTCTACGCTTATCATCAAGCTTGGCACTTGGGATATCTTTTAAGAGTATTTTAACATTCCTCATCAAATGATAATTGCAACATAAACTTCACGTGTTAAAAATCGATCACATGTTCAAGCAATATTATTAAACTCCGATTAAGATTCCTTATAAACCAAGATGATACTATGAAAGTTTAGCCAATAGTAAACATAATGTTAACCATCAAAGTAGTGAATACAACACATGATCAAATTAAAACAATCTAACGAATTTGGATGGCTAATCTTTGATGTTAATGACTCCTTCCAAGAGCTTAATCTCCTTAATCTTCAAGGGTTTGTTGAATAGGATAATTCCCTTAGTAATGGTAGTGAAAGGAGGTGGGCGAAGTGAATTTAATGGTGTGTAAGGTGTTTCAAGGTGTATAGAATGTGGAAGATGAGCATTCAATTTATAGACTGATCTGGGTGCCAAAACATGGCCGTGTTTAGCAAAACACGACCATGGTGACCTTTTTTGTCATGTTGTATTTAATGCTCATGTCAGGTTATACAGAAAAAGTGAACACGGCCGTGGTGAGTTGGGCACGGCTGTAGTGAGTCCAGAACAATCCAAATTTATCTTTATCTCTTATACTTTCAACATGGGGTGTGTTTTGGTAAAACACGGTCATCTTAAGCTTCATAACCTTCTTTTTTGTCTTTTCCTCTTGTTCTTGTCAACATGGGTGTGTTGAGATTAACATGGCCATGTTTTGTCTTTCTGAATTTTGCCTTTACTTCGTATGCTCTAGATATGACCATGCCTTGATTCACCATGGGGTGTGTTGAGTCTGTTTTTACCGTTTTTCTTCGTATATTAGCTCATTTTATTCTCTAGGGCTATATTTACCTATAGATAGAAATTATAAACATCAGTGGTTATTTATTTTAATATAATTGCCGATATTACGCTTATTTGGAGATATTTTAGTTCTGAAAGATGTATAAATTATTATACATCAATTCTCCATACACTTGAACCTTGCTTGTCCTCAAGCAAGCTTTGAACAAATTCTTCGAGCAGCATGTTAACCGTAGCTAAACATCACGAGAAATTTCATAAAATACCAGTATTTTATAAGAACAAAGCATGTTAGTATATGTAATGATATTTGAAACTACGGGTTGCTTTTATGAGCTTCATCTTATGCAAAATGTCACGTGCTCGCAATGTTCACACACACTTGGCTTTATATCTGGACATACATGTAATGTTGTATGTATAAACACTCTTAGCTAAGATACAAGGTTGTTACATTCTGAAATTTGTCCCAAAAAGAATATTGAACCAGGTTGTTACATTCTGAAATTTATACAAATGGTTTTGGGATATAATTTGAGCATCCAGGAATTTTTGTGGAATTTTTGGAAATCGTTTGGGATAAACGGATGATTTTCAGGCTAAATATAGCAGGTAAAATGAACTTTTATAAATTAATAAACCAGTAAATAATTCCAGAAATATTTTTATTAAAATATACATATTTTATTTGATAAGTGGCTAAATTTTCATAATTGAATGATTAACGGTTAATTAATTATGCTAATTTGAAAATTAAACAAATTCAATTCTAATAAAAACCGGCAAGTTCGTGATTAACGAACCTGAGGGAATATCAGAACACCAAGAGTGATCAAAAATCATATTTTTTAGATTAATTAAGTAAAAACGAACTTTTTATGAGAAACTCGGACAATTTGGATTGATTGTACGCGTTTTTCTCAAATCAAACTGAATAAACGGAAACGAGCCCCGTAGCGAACCCAGAACCCCAATGTGTGATCTTTCTTTATAACTTAATCATTTTAACGACCAACACATTTACCCAAGCTTACATCCCTATAACTGTTTTCTGAACGCATAAACGAACAACTTGGCCCAGCTGGGAAAACGGGGAAACTGAGCCAAGTTCGGTTGTAAGTATTAGACATTGAACAACATCACAATCTAAGCCTATTGACACTTTCTGGGCGTACCGGCTATACCCAGATTAGATATACAGCTCAGTTTAGTATTGAGATTATAATAATATTAAAATATTAATATTATTATAATATTAATTATAGGGAACAGTGATTTCGAGTCGAGCAAACCCTGAATTGTCGCACTCCTGATTACTGATTAAACCGTGAGTTTCATGACCCCTCTCTTTAAACAGTTTTACTAACTTTTGGAATGAAAAACATGTTTGATTACATATACGTACCTGAAACATGTATTGATGTGAATTATCTAAGTGCTAACACACGAAAGTCCCCACTAACACAGTGATTAACTTCAAGCCGGTGACTTGTGAATAGTAGTATTAGTTTGACAAACCCAATCGGAGCCGGCATGTGTTTCTGAGACTTTACCCCGTTTGCACATGACCATAACTATACAAACACGCTATGTAGTTTTAGACATAGCTACTTGGGGCATATTGTAGGCGGAAAGGGGGCCATAGTGGTTGATTGAGCGTGGGAAATGGATGCACGCAGCACAAACAGTCAATGTTTCACTGTAGCTTAGCATAATTACATCATTTACATACATACATACTTATATCATAATTACAAGTGTTAACTTATGAATAGGCCTGTTCACGAGCCGAGCCGAGACCGAACCAGAGCTGGCTCGGGCTCGGCTTGAATTTTTGTCAAGCTGGCTCGGGTCGAGCTCGAATTCAAAGTCGAGCTGAAACATGAGCTCGAGTTTGGCTCGGTTTTAAAACGAGCCAGCTCGGTTTTAAAACGAGCTAGCTCGGCTCGATTCGAATTGGCTCGAAATAAAAATAATAACTCAACACTTTCGTTTTCGACCATCTTCATCATTTGCGGGATCTTCATCATTTGCTGGATCTTCGTCTTCATTTTCTTATGCTATTAACTCAACACTTTCTTCGTCACTTAACTCAACAGTATCAATACTTAGTGTTACGGCACCACCAATTGACTCTTTGAGGGAAGACATCCTACAAAGATCAATTATGTGACATTATGCACAGCGTGCATTAGATCCAACTATACAAGAATACTTTGTTGTAGAAACTAACAGAGCATCTAATGACATTATAACCATGGCATGTAGTAAAACCCTAGAACAATCTATTTCATTTTTATATAACCAAAAAGGTTGAACAAATAATCAATTTAAGTGAACCAACGGTAGAAGATGAAGAAATAATACCTTAAAGAAGATCGAAATTGAAGAAGGAATCCTTCTCCAATCTCCAGTGGCAGTAGAAGATCGAAGTGAAGGGGGTTGGACTTAGAGGGCTGTGGAATTTTGGATGCAGGAGGGTTGGACTTGGAGGCGGCAGATGAAAGAAAATGAAATTAGGGTTAATGGGATAGAACATCTAATAATTAATATACACACATATATATATTATTAATTATATATATATAAAACATCGAGCCACAAGCCGAGCCGACCATGGCTTGGGCTCGGCTTGTTTCGAAACCGAGCCGAGCCGTTTTTATTCGAGCCTTTTTCGAGCCGAGCTTTTTTCGAACTTTTTTCGAGCGAGCCGCGACCCGCGAGCTTTTTGAACAACCCTACTTGTGAATATTCATAAATGTTTTCTTGAAACTCGTGAAACTTACCAACTCCCGTAGTTAACTAGTTTTTAAACTGCTTTTCAGGATTACCAAAGTTGGAATAAAGTGACGACGTGCGATCTTTCGTGAAACGTGCTCGATGCTATGTGAATGGACACAAGGTTATTAGTAGGAATAGAATAGTTTAACGAACATATTTTGTTGTAATATCTAGTTTGTAAACAAAGATAGATCAATGTAATATAATGTAAATTAGTTTGTAATGTTTCTTTATAAGCAGTGTTATTGATACCAGAGGTGTCTGTTACATTTCTGTTTTACGCTTCCACATTTTGCTAGTCGGGGTGTGACAAAAAATAAAGAAAAGAAAAACATAAAAGTTAATATGGCCAACGTTGTTGCTCCACTTGGCCCGATAGGAGCGGCACCAAAACTCATTTTTAATTATAGTTAAGTAGCTCGGGAACAGGTACGGAACAAGGATACAGGGACGTTGTGGGTACGGGAAACGGAAAATATCAAAAATCCAAGATACGGGTACGGCAAAAAATATATAAAAAAAATACAAATATATTAAACATGTTCCAAGATAGATAGATATATTGTTTAAGAATGGAATACGTTACTTAGGGTTAAAAATGAAATACACAAACCTAGAGATAATAGATTGGGGTTAAAAATGAAATACACTTTTATGTAAAAGTTTAAAAGTTTTAAGGACTAGTGAAAACAAGTGAAAGATAAAGGGGTTAAATATTAAAAAAAACTAAACATGTTTAAACCTAAAAGCCCCTATTTTATTTCACAATTAAAGCCGCATACTTCTTCACCTTCTTCTTCCTGTGAAATCCGGCAGAAACTGTTCTCCCCCGCCGGAATTTACCGCAGGAATTCGCTATAGGGTAGCAGGAAACATTTCTGAAACCTTTATTAATCCGTACCCAAGCCCGGAAACGTATTATGAACCATCCCCGATTTTCAGAAGCGACTGAGAAACGTTTCTCCTACTTTTTTTCCGGCGTATCCGTCCCCATGGCGTCTCCGGGACGGGGACTCGTCCATGCTTGCCGTTTCCGTGCATCATAGTATAATAATTATTTGCTAGTTAGGGTGTTTTGTTAATTTCACATTAACTTAACAAAACATAACTAACAGGGTTAGTGATTTGAACGAAAATGATAAACTGAAACCATAACATAAAACTAAATTTAGAACGTAAATAACAAAAGTGACCCAACTACAAAAGAAAAAAAAACAATTGCTCATTAGAGCATACACATCATATCCATAAGAGAAAATTATGGTTTGTGCCCCTGTGCTAGATAGGCAGTACACTCTATACGTCCCACTCTCAATTTACGTGTTGTGTGCCACTATTGTTTTTGGGCGGGCTCACTCTGTCTTCGCCCGTCAATTGACCAACTGACATCAAGGGCATTTTGGTCATTCCCTTTTAAAAATAATAATAATGATGATAATAATAATAATAACAATAATGACAATGATAATAATGATAATAATAATAATCTACATATTCTAATAAAGTAAAATAATCGTGGACACTTGTCATTTTTTGGTTAATTATCACAATTCTTTTCCCTTCAAAACTTATATCTTAATTGACCCTAATATATGTAATAGATTAATAATTATTTACTTTTCTTTTATACTCTATTTATATTTATATCTATACATTTTTATGAAAATAAATATTATCATATTATTTTACTATATATTCCAAAATACTTGGTGAAATCCAAAAATCAACAACAAACCATGTTTGTCAAGGATTGAAAACAATATAATTTCAAATTTTATCATCAACATATTGTACTATGTATATTGTAAAAGATTGTAAAGAAAAACAATACTCGAATATGCTTTCATTTACAAAGTAATTTTTCTAATCATTGAATTATAAATATATGCTTAAAAGTCGACCCATTTTTTTTAAAATTCAAGCAATTTATCTATCAATATTACTATTATTAGTATTATTATTATTATTATTATTGTAAATTGTCATATAAATTAATAAATTACAAATATATGCTTTAAATCTATCCATTTATTTTTCGGTTAATTTAGTAAACTATGTATATGTTAAAATGTAAGGATAGTATGTACCAGTTACTTTCAGACATAACAAAGTTTATCATATTTAATTTCTTAGTTTTTTTTATCATTGATTGTTTCAGGTTTTTTTTGTTGAACTTAAATTTGATTTTTATAGGTCAAAAGTTGGTAAATAGATTGGTTGGTACAAGTTAACTACATTTAGATCAAAATTTGTTACGGGTTAAGAATGAGAAGTATGAGTATTTTTAAAAGTTTGAGAATGCAAATAGATTTATCATCAAATTTGTTACGTGTTCAAAGTGTTGGATTGAAAATGTCAAACGGATGAAAATTAGAATTTTAAACATGATTCGGGTTTTAAAATTATTTTCAAAGGGCATTTTTGGAAATAATCAAAAGATTCGAAATTTGGCAAATTGACTATTTTTTCCTCGACTATTAAAATTTAAGAAAAGATTGCGAACACTTTCGACATGCCACCCCAAACCTATCAATGCTTCTAACTTTTATTAAATTTGAAATATTTGTGTAAGCATTCACTTTTCATTCAATGTTGATCAAAACGTTGTATGGAAAGCGTGTCATGCAAAATAATGCTCAAATGAAACAAAATATTCACAAAATTGAATGGGTTAACATGTTATTTTTTATGTTGTCGTTATTACAAAGTCGAGAAGCCCCCTGAAAATTATCAAAATCTTTTTCATGGTTTAGCTCAGAAAAACATAGTTTTTGAAGAACATCCGTCGTTACAATTAATGTTCTCATTTCCTTCGATGGGTGGTAAATCTAACTAATATATTAAAGCAATACATATTTTACACATGTCCTTCCAATATGCCATCCACATGGGATGCCAACTAATCAATTTCCATTTATATATATTCCATCTAATTAACTAATTTTTTAATTACCACTCCTTCAATTAATACATTTTTATGTTAAATCATATGACAATTAATGCATTCATTAATATTTAATATTTATTAATTAACTCAAATAAACCAATTATGACTTTCTTAGAATTATATTATTAACAATTTCTAATTATCTCAAGTTAGTTAGTACCTAAGAAATAATAACTGGTTTCCACATTTTGATCAATTTGTTGAATTTTTTTTACAGAGGTATTACGAGTTTACGGGTCAAAAGTGTCTAATCTAATATTAAAGCAAGATGATTTTTTCACATGACATCATTCTAGGGCTTCTACATAAGATGTCACGTAAATGTCATGTGAGCAGCTTCCTATTTTATCATCTCTTATTCTAAACACAATATGGGACACGAACCCTTTTAGTTACGTTATAACTCGTGACTTGGTTTTTTATTTTTTTTAACCATCCGTGTATCACACGGGCTCTATCCTAGTTGATAAATATATCAATAAAGATAACACTTATTCTGCATTTAGGCTGAGTGGTTAGAACTACTATTGTATGAGAAGTCTTATTCCTGAAATTGGTTAATAACCAATTCTTTCAATTATACATATATGACACTGAAAATGAAATTTTCAATAGAAAGAGCGTTCTCGGGTACGATTCTGCAAGTGCATTTTCTTTATTAAGTTCATTTTAAAAAAATCATTTTGTGATATAAATAAAATTAATTTATGTACACATAGTATAGATAAAAACATAAATGTAATACATTTTTTCATATACGTTATACAATTCTTTGCTTTACTTGTAATTTTATAATTTCGATCATCCCGTGTGTGACACGGGCTAATATAGCAGCCCCAACACCATCTCCCCCACCTCTCGTCCTTACCGTCACTCACCACCTCCCCGTTTTTTCGGCATAGCCCCGCCGCTAGCACCATTTTTATCTCTCTCCTTCCAATCACTTTCCCCGTAATTACACTCTGTTAGTAAGATTTTCCGACCCAATTGTGTTCTCTGACGACAGAGATGGTGGTGCTCGAGGTGCTTAGTGAGGGATTTGGTGGTGCTTGAGGTGATCGGTGATAGAGATGGCGCCGAGGGTGGTGCTCGGTGTATCATTCGACACCATCTGTAAGTATGCTCGAGGTGCTCAGTGACGAATTTGGTGGTGCTTGAGATGATCGGTGACAAAGATGGCGCCAAAGGTGGTGCTCGGTGTATCATCCTTCTATCTATAAGTATGTATGTATCATCAATCTGCTTCTTCAGTTGATGTTGTTTATTTGATTATACTACTACATAATTAGGATAACCATAAACAAGTCATCTATAGTCATTGCAAACCAAATCTTCTTGAATTGAAGCAAACCAAGCAGCTTAGTTAATCAAATATTATATGAAAGAATTGCAATAATTGACTTTGCATACTTTGGGTTGAAGTTTTGATGTTTGGATTGAAGTTTCAGGCTCGTTTAGTTGAAAACTTTGAAAAAAATCAACTTTTTTTAAGTTTCGGGTTGAAGTTTCGGTGTTCGAATTGAAGTTTCGGGCCCTTTTGTTGAAAACTTTGGAAAAAAATCAATTTTTTTAAGTTTTAGGTTGAAGTTTCGGTGTTCGGATTGAAGTTTCGGGCCCGTTTGTTTGAAAATTTTGAAAAAAAAATCACATTTTTTTTTATGTTTCCGGTTGAAGTTTCGATGTTTGGATTGAAGTTTTGAGCCTGTTCGGTTAAAAACTTTGAAAAAAAATCAACTTTTTTTAAGTCTCAGGTTGAAGTTTTGGTGTTCGGACTGAAGTTCCCAGTCCGTTTGGTTGAGAACTTTGAAAAAAAATCAAATTTTTTTAGGTTGGGGTTGAAATTTCGATATTATTCAGTTGAAAAGTGTGGGAAAAAACTAGTTTTCATTTGAAGTTTCTGTCACACCCCGACCAAAGGCGGCGGAACATTTTAGGGCGTAACGTATTGATTGGACAGTAGCTCAAAAGACACTAATTAAAGCGACAATAATTATTTAATTTCATTAACATTAAACAAGTACACAAATTCAATAATCAAAACAAATACATCATAATTTTGTATTTTAAAGTAAATATCCTAAGGTGAAACTAACATCTTTGATCTTGAACAATATCAACTACTTGTACCTGTAGCATGTATAAAAATATGGTTTGTTAACACGAATGTTGGTGAGAATACATAAGTTTAGTTGAGATGTATATAGAAAAATTTAACTCTAATTATGTCAATGGTAAGCATTACAATTCTTATGAAAATGTAAACAATTAAATAGATGTGGACCCGTTCTCTTTGATACAAAATCAATGTACTTAGTAAATGTATGATCATACTAGATGGGGATGAGATAACAAACCACCAAACATAAAGTCAACATTTAAACACATAGAGCATAGTCGTAGACCATCTAATCATCACACATAGACATGATTTGAATTGTGTTTTGAATAGATGTGATAATAAAAACATGAGTAAATTTGAATAAGGTATACATGTTACCCCCAAAATATAAAAGATAGAAAATGGGGTATGTAAACTCACTTGTTAAGTAAGCGAGTCGAGAGCAAAAATGCCTTTAAGCGAGTGAACCGGCAAAGTTTGATTCAATGAACGACCTTAGATAAATAAATAAATAGCTAGGCTAAAAAAGAAGTTGCGTAAAGAAAATAATTTGGCGAGTATGCTCAGTTTATGAAAGAACAAGTTATAAAGAAAAAGTATTTTGGGTTTATTAAAAAGGTTTTTGGTTATTTGATTTGTTAAGTTAATTTATTTTAGTCTTAGAAAAACAAATGGGTTATAATAATTATTAGTTAATTTAGGTGAGCCCGGTTTGTTCCAACCGAACAATTAATTAAAAGTTGCGGATGGTCACTTTACTGCTGCAGTAAAGGTGTTATGCTCATCTGGTGTTGCACCTTACAATTCTGATACCACAAAGGCTTTAGAAGCTAAACACCCGTACAAGAAGCCGCCGGCTATGCCGCACATGACTTATTCCGAGCCTCCTCTTATGGCAGAGGTTGATAGTGTCCTTGGTTGCATTAAATCGTTTCCCAAAGGAACTTCGTGTGGGAGGGACGGTTTGAGAGCGCAACATATTTTGGATGCTCTTTGTGGAGAAGGGTCGGCTATTGCCACTGACCTCATATGTGCTATCACTGCAGTGGTTAATTTATGGTTAGGAGGGAGATGTCCGTCTACTTTGGCAGAGTTTGTCGCGTCTGCTCCTCTTACACCGCTTTTAAAACCCGACAACGGGATCCGACCTATTGCAGTGGGTACTATATGGAGGCGTTTGGTTTCTAAGGTGGCTATGAAAGGGGTTGACAAAGAAATGACCAAATACCTTAATGATTTCCAGTTTGGGGTTGGTGTGTCGGGTGGTGCGGAGGCCATATTACATAGCGCCAACAGGGTATTGAGTGAGCGCCACACTGATGGGTCTCTTGCAATGCTTACAGTTGATTTTTCTAATGCATTTAATATGGTGGATAGATCAGCTTTACTTCATGAGGTAAGGATCAGATGCCCTTCTATTTCCTTGTGGGTGGAATTTTTATATGGGCAGCCATCAAGACTATATCTTGGGGATGATAATATTTGGTCCACCACAGGGGTTCAACAAGGAGACCTATTGGGACCACTCCTTTTTTCCTTGGTTTTACACCCCCTTATGCATCAGATTCGAGACAATTGCAAGCTTCTTCTTCATGCCTGGTATCTTGATGATGGGACAGTCATTGGAGGTTCAATGGAGGTGGCTAAAGTGCTGGATATCATTAAGGTGACGGGTCCAACTTTGGGTCTTGAACTGAATATTAAGAAAACTGAGCTATTTTGGCCTTCTTGTGATGGTACGAAATCTCGTGATGGTTTATTCCCTGCTGACATCGGGAGACCATTATTAGGGGTGAAGCTTCTTGGGGGAGCTGTTAGTAAAGACACTGGGTTTATTAAGGGTTTGGCAAAGAAGAGAGCTACTAATGTTGTTGATTTGATGCGTCTTCTCCCAAAACTTGGTGACCCGCAGAGTGAGTTACTTTTGCTTCGATCATGTATGGGTATTGCTAAACTTTTCTTCGGTTTGAGAACATGCCAACCTGTACACATGATGGAGGCAGCGGTGTTTTTTGACAAGGGATTGCGTGAGGCGATCGAGGACATTGTAGTTTGTGGAGGTCCTTTCTTTGGAGACCTCCAATGGCGACTTGCTTCCTTACCCATTAAGAATGGGGGTTTGGGGTTGTATTCGGCCGTAGAGGCTTCCTCTTATGCGTTTGTGGCCTCGAGAGCCCAATCGTGGGTGCTTCAGGATCACATTTTGCGAGACAATGGTATATGTGGGATGGATTCTGATTATTCTTGTGCTCTGGCTTGTCTTCGTGATATGATTCCAAGCTTCGATTTTAGCAGTTTCTCTAACAAAGAGACCGCCCCCTCTAAAGCCCAGCATGCATTGGTGAGCACTCTTTTTAGTAATATTGTTCACGACATGGAGTCACACTTTAACATGACAAGCAGACAAAAAGCCATTTTTGAGTGTCTACAAGCACCACATGCTCAAGATTTTCTTCTTGCTATCCCTATAGATAGGTTAGGCCAGCATATGTCTCCAGTGGAGTATCGTAGTATTCTTAAGTATCGCCTTATGATTCCTCTATTTCCGGTTGATGAGATATGTCCTGTTTGTCGTAAAGCGTGTTTAGACTCATATGGGGAGCACGCGGTGCACTGTAAAGAGCTCCCGGGGTTCAAGTACCGACACGATCTGGTTAGGGATGTGCTCTTTGATATATTCAGGCGAGCTGGAATTTCTGTTAAGAAAGAAGCACCTGTGAATTTCCTGACTGACCCGTCGGAGGGAAGATCATCTCTTCGACTGGCTGACATTTTGGTGTTTGGATGGATAGGAGGGAAACACGTGTGTGTGGATTTAACAGGGGTTTCTCCTTTGGTGGGCTTAGGGAGTAGTGGTTTCGCGATCGGTCAAGCCGCATTAAAAGCTACTTCAGGTAAGGTGGCAAAACATGAAAAGGCGTGTCTTGACAACCAACATGTATTTATTCCTTTTGCTTTTGACACTTTTGGTTTCCTCGCGCCTGAAGCTGTGGAGCTACTTACCCGTGTTTAGCGGGTCATGCATAGTAATGTTATGACTCCAAGATCAGCAAATATAGTTTTTAAAAGATTGGGTTTTGCGATTCAAAAAGGAGTAGCGGCGCAGCTTGTTACCCGCTTGCCTTCTGTTTCGATGTAATCCAATAAGCTATTTAACTCTTAATTATGAAATGGAATTGGTATTAGTTATTAATTAAGAAAATTAGTTTAACGAGTGATTCGTTTTTTGGTCGGACAAGAACCCAGTTTTTGAATCGGGTTTGTGCCTAATATTATTTGAAAAAGATGAAGTAGTATGATAAAAAAAATGTTTGTTCTTGATTCTTAGTTTGTAAAAATAAAAGTTGACTTTTAAACATAAAATTCATAAACCGAACATAAGCGAGCCGATTACGAAGAATGATACGTCACCATGAATGTCGTTTGTGATGTCATCATGAAAACAATCATTATGCTTAATGACAAGAAATAAACATTACCTGGGGAGTGAATCACAAAAGAAAAAGAAAATAATTATTTTTGAGCAGTTAACTTTTGAAAGTAAAACTTGAGACTTAAGAAAAACTGACAAGATTGGATGATTTTGAGTGTAAATTGGTTGTGCAAAGAAATTGTAGAGAAAAAGTGAGCTTTATATAGGCTCAAAACGTTAATAAAAAGGTCAAAGTGAGTTAATTTGATGGTTAGTCAAGAGGCTAGTTATAAGGCTTGAAATCATGGATTTTGATTAACTAATCAATTATTATGACCAATTAAATGTCTTTGACTCAACTGATAAAAGAAAGATGATATAATACTTAGGAGTTAGGATTAAATTTGTAAAATCATAAATATAAAACAACATTATACACATAAAAATATCATGAACATAAATACAAAAACAATTCACCATATTATTAATAAATGAAGATCTGAAAGGCGTCGAAATTTTAAAATGAGTCTGATTTTTGGGTTTTAAAATTAACGAATATTGCAGTTTCGGGCCCGTTCAGTTGAAAACTTTGAAACAAATCAACTTTTTTAAGTTTCAGGTTGAAGTTTTGGTGTTCGGATTGAAGTTTCGAGGCCGTTTGGTTGAAAACTTTGAAAATATCAACTCTTTTTAAGTTTCGGGTTGAATTTTTGGTGTTCGGATTGAAGTTTCGGCCCCGTTTGGTTGAAAACTTTAAAAAAATCAACTTTTTTTACGTTTGGGTTGAAATTTGGACGTTATTCGTTTGAAAAGTGTGGAAAAAACTAGTTTCAGTCGCGTTCATTTGAAAACTTTGAAAAAAATAACGTTTTTACGGTTCGGGTTGAAATTTGAATGTTATTTGGTTGAAATTTATTAAAATTGAATTTTTATGATTTTATAAAAAATTTTCGGGGACCAAAATTATTTTTTCCAAAGCATTGAGGGCTAAAATTAAAAAAAAACCTGGTTACTTTAAATATTGTAGGGAAATTAAGCCAGAAGGACACATATAGAAATTCTCGTTAACACAAGAGTACGAGTTTTTCATCATAAAGGGGCATAATAGTCATTATACAACAAGCTGGACGAAAAACTAACAACAGAAGTTAAAGTGTGCCCGCCTGAAAAGATTGGTGGCATAAAACGCAAAAATTGAGAATGAGACATGTAAAGTGTCCTCACCCATCCAATGCAGGGGCACAAATCATGATTTTCTCTATCCACAATATTCTGTGAGTGGTGTCTCTATAATGTAAAGAGTGGTTTATGGTGTTGTCAGTAGAGAACAGAGAAATGCAGTGATTTTTCTATATATTTGAAAAACACATGTTTTCACTTCCTATAATTTTTTAATATTTGTTTAAAGGGGTTGTGAGTGAAAAAGAAAGAAAATGTAATGATAAAAGTATAAAAAAATATTATGTAATTGAAAACGAGAAAGAAACTTTAATGTTTTTTAGTGTAATTTTTGAATTTAAAAATTAAAAAGCTTTTGATACATTAAACTTGGATTAATATTTCTCTTTCACCAGCCAAACATTGTAATATGTATATTATGGTGATTAAAGCCTTGACCATCAAATTCACATTCAAATCGCATTATCACCCCCATCAAAATAGGAATGACTAACTTGGATTGATACATATCTTATTTTCGTTTTTATTGGCATCGGTTATTCACACACCACTTGAGTTATCCACACACCACTACACTTCATACGATCGTATAGCTGTCATACGATTGTATGGCAATGCAGAACTTGTCAGCTTTTCACAGGATTTGGTTGGCTGTTCAGAAACATTCCATACGATAGTATGTCAGCTATACGATCGTATGGTTTTTTTTTTTTTTAACAACCGGAAACTTTGAAGACCGTATGAACTTTAGGTATAACTTTTTTGATAAATTATAACTTTGAAGATGCGTGTGAACTACCCATTTAATATTTAGAACTTTGTGTATAACTTTATTTGAAATTATAACATTGAAAAAAGGCTTAAACTTTTATAATGCATAACTATTTGCTTGATCTGTTCGATCAGCGCGAGACCATATATGTAGAGGAAAAAACATGTCGCATAAAGCCAACTAATGACCAACGATTATAATTTTTGAGATATTTGCCTATTAATTGAAAACGACAACCGGTTTTATTCGTACCAGTACGTCGAGTTTTTGCCGTGCACTTGTACTCCCCACCGTGATCACACCTTAGGTATATTTTGACCACCTCGCTAGCGACGTTACTCTTTGACCGTTCTGTGACTATAACGACACCGTTCTCACGACCTGTAGTTTGTGCCCATGCCTTCATTTCATCGAGAGACCCAAACAACTAAAACAAAATAAACATTTAGTGATGCTCATGCTTAAATAATACAAACATAATTTTAAAAAACTAGACCTAATCGATTGTAAACATTGATATGTTGTTATAGAATTCATTATTGTTATCGCCGTCGCCAAAAATTGGCGTCACTCACGTTGGTTTGGTAGTGAACGAATGAGAAAAAAACTTGTGTCGTTCGTGTTTATATATTAAAACCGGTAGAATATTATATCACGTCCGGAATATTGTGTCGAGTCAAATAATACACAGAATATTATATCATGTCCGGAATATTATATCGTGTCATTACGTAAAACGAGGGTAAGCATGTACGAAATATTATACCATATTTTCTTTAACAATTACTACCATAGATCTAAAGACATCCGCCTCAATAAATTATTTTTTTTTTGTGGTTTCCATACGATCGTATGGGAGTCATACTATCGTATGGCTTCTAATCATGCTCCGTACGTCAGTGTACTTGTATGCACTTTGGTCACGTGGGCTCCATACGATCATATAGCTCTCATACGATTGTATTTAGGGTGTATGAGGAGGGTGTACCAATATCTTGCGTGTACTTTTGTCACGTGGGCTCGATACGATCGTATAGCTTCAATACGATCGAAAAGCTTCTATACGATCGTATAAGAGCTATACGATCATATTTAGGGTGTAAGAGTTTTGAGAGAGGGTATACCAATATCATATCCTTTTTTATTTAAGCTAAAAGATTTTGCATGCAGCCGAAGTACAAACATTTAACTTGATTTGAATCTGAAATGACCTTCGTACCCTTCCAGGTGGCTATGACTTATGACTCAGTAGTCGGTAGTGTCGTCCATTTGACCCAAGAGTCCAACAAATCCTAACCACATGATATTTTTCAAAAGCTAACCCAGGCCCTTAAACTCACTATTCATAAATTCTATTTTAAACCCCTATACTTTTATTCTTTTCTACTTTTACTCTATAGCTTATTCATTGAATCAAGTTGCCTAGGTTAAATAAATTTAAAATTTAATCATTATTAAGTGAAAATGTGGGACAGGGAACAATCAATTGACAATATATAAAGTCTAAAACTCTAAATAATCGTTTCACAATCATAAATAGCATATTTATGCCATAAAAACAGACCACGTGTTTATGACTCATGTAAATGATTTGTTTTTCACCTGTTATTTTTTTAATAAATTCTTTTAAACTATTTAAATCTTCTTGACTGAAAACTTTGGAGACTTGGAGAGTGACAATTAACAATTTTAGGATACCTTTTCAAAAAGCTATCAATTGTTAGGTTTTGAGTTTTCTGTCTAATAATATGTATGTCCTATTATGGTTGTCTTTTTAGCACGTTAATTAAACAATTCGTATTTGTGTAAACGTGTTTAACCCATTTAATTAAATTCGTCAAGTAGTTTAAAGCTGGAATAGAAAAATATATCTTATAACTTATAAAATCATTATGTAAACTGTTTATTGCTTGTTTAACCTATTTGTTACAATCCACGACCCAAAACAGCTCATTACAAGTTGAATACGATCTATTTATAAACTATCGACATGTTTTACTCGTTTAGACAAATGAGTTACATGTGTCATGTTGATTTACAATATTTCAAGTATGTTCGAGTTGTAGGATATGAAATTTAAAAATTTTGTTGATTGGTGTTATAATATATAAAGCAGGGCCGGACCCATTAATTGTGAATTTCAGATTTATTTGTACATGGATATTTCCACAAAACTCTATAACTTCAAGTCGATTGTTTATAAATGTTGTTAGTTCGTGACAGAACTCCAGGTTTTAAATCGTATTTTCATCTCCTCTTGATCAAATTGTTTAATATCTTTACTGTAGAGCCTTCTCTATGAGGCTTAATACTTATAATTTTCCCAGAGGAAAATAGTCCCATCTATGAGGCTCAATACTTTTAATTTTCCCAGAGAAAAATAGCCCTATCTATGAGGCTCAATACTTATAATTTCCTCAGAGGAAAATAGCCTCATCTATGAGGCTCAATACTTATAAGTTTCTCAGAGGAAAATATCTCCATCTATGAGGCTCAATACTTATAATTTCTCTAAAGAAAAATAGCCTCATCTATAAGGCTAAGTACTTATAATTTCCCCCATGAAAAATAGCCTCATCCATAAGGCTCAATAATTATAATTTTCCCAGAGGAAATATCCCCTTCTAAAAGGCTTAGAATTTACCCCCCCCCCCCCTCCCTGCCCAAATATGGGATATGGCCCCTTATAGGAGGCTCACGACTTATATATTTCCTACTAAATGGAACACCATACATATAGCCCTCCCCTGACGGGGAAAGGAAATCGAATCTTGTTCACAACAAGTTAAAGGAAAGCCCGTCTACAAATTGAGAGCTATCCTACATCCACCTCACAAGTTGGAAACCTTATAATACATCCGCATACAAACTGAAAACATCATAATACACCTGCAAGCAGGAGGTGAACCTTATAGCCCAAAATGTGCTTAAATGCACCCTTGAGTCAAAATACAATATCCATTAACATTTTTAACTTGATTTATTCATATTAACCGACACGATATTGTAGAAAAAACATATAAAAAGAATTCAAATCATCATTGATTTGATACATTTTCATCATATATTATCACATGTGTTTATGTCTTCGTTTCTATGTCCAATACTAGTAAAGCAAGAATAGCATGATCATTATTGGGTCTTATCTCATCTCATGACTTCGCCATCTCAACCTTATTGGGTCCAAATTTGATTAAGTCAAAATGAAGTCAACCCATTAGGGTTAGGGTTCAGTCATCCTTGATTATATATAAGAGAAACCACTTATTTTTATCATGGTAAATTTAAATTATCAAGAGAGTTAAGTCAAGACCATGGGAAATAAATGTCATCTATCTCAGCCAAAGTACCTAAAGAGGATCTTGTCCGAAACTGGCTTAATGAATAGGCCTAAAAGGTAAAGAGGATGGACCTATCCAGGAGGTTATGAGAAAGATGAGCCAATACTACATTAATCCTTTGTCCGTATCATAAAGAATAAGGACTAGGGGGACTTGTAACATCTGCTAGGAAAATGGGTCTCTGTCTCATGATGGGGTCAACGCCAGGAAAGCCCAGGAGAAACTAAGATACTTGGGCAGTATTAGTTACTCTAACTAAACATCCTACCAACCAGATAAAAAGGAGATATGAAATGCAAATTTGAAAGTGAGAAAAGGGAGCAAGCAGTTAAGAGAAAGGCAGACAATTCGAAAGGTATCATGACATCTTGAGGGAAGCGTGAGAGGAATTTTCAAAACTGTCGCCAGTTGAGGAAGTGGGCACAGTAATGGGCTGAAAAGATAAAAGGGGGATTGGATAATTTAAGTCAAAGAAAGGTAAGGATGAGCCGGGTCCGAGTTTGGTCCCTTACCCTTATCATAGACGAGGGAGACTTGATGAAGCTACCCGGGAAATAAGCCTAACAATAGCATTCTCACTTTAGCAACCGTTAAGGTGACAGTGAGATCGATAAAGGATATCAGCACTAACCTTATGAAGAAAGTTCGAAGATGGGCAAATGTCTTTAGAAGATATATAGAGAAGTGTTGAGCCGTTTAAGATAACATGGAAATTGGGCCAATAGAGAAAACAATATAAGCGGACACTTTCGAAGGATAAAGAAAGTGCCATGGAGGCCGAATTGAAAGTACAGCGGAGAACTGATATAAGTCCATTATACTCGTCATAAATAACGAGCACAATGTACCTGGGAGACTTGTAGAGCCTACCTCGAAATCAGGCTTTCAAGGTAGCCCATGAAGAAAGCAAAGGCGAATAAGATTGAATGAGACCCAATAAAATCCCAACAAGGAAGGCCTAGGATAAAGGATAGAGATGGAAGAGAGTAAGGAACAAGCAAACCAAGTCTGATCAAGTCTGGAGGTCTCTCCAGAACACTATACCCTAGACCAAAGGAGAAGGGCTCGAGGGAAACATGTTTCCTAGCCTAAAGCTAAGACAGGCAGGCGCCTCCTGTCCAGGGCAAGGTAGAGGGGATAAAAAACTATAGAGGGAAGACTTAAAAGAGCAAAGAAAGACCTATTGCGTAATACCCCAAGGGCGGAAAGCCCATGTAAACATGTTGTCTTCTCCCCAGTATATAAGGGTGAGGAAGCATTTTGAAAAGGGGAGGATTTTGGCTCATGCTTCACATTTACTTGTAATAATTGATCCATTCATCCTTATTAGAGCATCAATAAACACAAGAACAATACATAAATACATGTCTCTTTGGTTATTATAAGAGCAGATATCGCATCCATACCATAGAATTACTTGGGGTTCCAACAATTACCTAACTCTATAATCTATTAAAAATTCATGAAACAGAGTGTTCAATTCCCGACACGACCCGACCCAAAAAAAATGCATAAACGAGGAGAGATGACTTATCTATACTATATAATAAATAAAGCTTTCTAAATGCCATGTGTCATCACCATGATGATCCTTACAAATATTTTCCCTCTCTCTCATATTAAATATATTTCTTTTTCTTATTAATAATTGTCACACCCAACCTAAGGCGGAAATTCCGGGGTGTAAGCATGATTGTTCACAGCTTGAAGATACTATCATAAATAAAATGTGACAATATCTATTAAGTTAATTATTTCCAAATACCATGCACAAATATTTAAAATACAAACCAATAATATAATACATGTAATCCAATCAAGATTTAAATAATATTTGTCTCCATTAAAATCCTAAGGTCTTTCTAAGTGTCCATACTTCAACTTCAATTCAATGGAAACCTGCATATGCGTAGAAAACATAATTTGTCAACAACACATGTTGAGTAAGTTTCCAGTTTTGCAATAAAATAATATCTATCTATACTATATAATAAATAAAGCTTTCTAAATGTCATTTGTCACCACCATGATGATCCTTACAAATATTTTCCCTCCTCTCTCTCATATTAAATATATTTCTTTTTCTTATTAATAATTGTCACACCCAACCTAAGGCGGAAATTCTGGGGTGTGAGCATGATTGTTCATAGCTTGAAGATACTATCAAAAATAAAATGTGACAATATCTATTAAGTTAATTATTTCTAAATACCGTGCACAAATATTCAAAATACAAACCAATAATATAATACATGTAATCCAGTCAAGATTTAAATAATATTTGTCTCCATTAAAATCCTAAGGTCTTTCTAAGTGTCCATACTTCAACTTCAATTCAATGGCAACCTGCATATGTGTAGAAAATAGAGTTTGTCAACAACACATGTTGAGTGAGTTCATCACCAGTTTTTGCAATAAAATAATATTAATATAATAAATAAAAAAATAAGCAAAGCGTAGTAAATGCGGTAAGTAAATCAAACCGTGAGCAAATAAGGTGTCAATTAACCATTGGCAAGTGAATTGGGCGTTGATAATCAACCGTGAGCAAATAATAATAAGACCGTTGCCAAGCGAATCGGGCGTTGGTCAATAGCATGAGCACCCAATACATGGGAATACGATGTACCTCTCCGACAATGATTGAATATACACATAAGCAAGTAAACACATAAACAGGTGTGTTTGATTAAGTCACACACAATTTCACATATGCTATTGTTTGATTTATATATATAGTATAAAATACGGATAGATACACATATGTCCCCAAAATGTTTAGAAAAGTTGGTAAAATAGGGGAATGATAAACTCACCTTAGATTAACGACAAACGAATATAAATATGAATAAGCGAGCTAACGAATAAGCGAGTCATCCACTACACGTCAAACGATATAAACAATTCAGAATCTGGAATTTTTAGTTATGATAATATAAATAAAAATGAACTCGTTGTCGTTGGAATCAATCCAAACGAACGTTTAGAATTCAAATTATGTTTGTTTTAAAATTTAATCGAGCTGGTACTGACCAGAATCCGAACAGCAATTCGGAAGTCGGGTTTTGGTCAGTAGCCTTAAAATTACGTTACGAGAATAAAAGTCTTTTGGACCGAACGCTGAATTCGACCAGAAGTATGAGAAAATGGATAGTCAAACTTGTTGATTGTTTTGCCTTTTAACGAGTTTTAAACAAATTGACCAGTCAACACCCTTCAACCACCGAAATTGATTAAAGTTTATTGACTAGAGAATGTATATGAATTATTTTACAGTTTACAACTTACCCGGAAAGTGAAAGAATCAAGAGATATGACGAGTCAATAATCCACACGCATGCAAAGTCAAACGTTTAAGAGCATGTCTTCAACCAAATAAGCAAAAACCGAGATGAATGATGATGTACAGAGGATAGGACGGCTGGATAAGGTATATTAGGGTATGAGGAAGTTTTGTGGCAGAGATTATGATGTGTTTATACAGAATAAGCAAAAACAAACCATATTTAGTAAACATACTCGTTTAGGAAACCGAAAATGTTTTTAATGACCAAATCAATATTAAAATCTGTAAAATTCGTTCTTGGACAAGGGTTAATGAATATGGACATGTATCTAAGCTTTGGGGGATTTCTTGGGGCTTAATTCACTCGATTATGTCCTATAATAAGCGATTTCGGGCCAAAAACGAACTAGGAATCAATAATAAACTAAACGAGCTGTGTAGGTAGCCCATGGCGCCGCTTGGTGGGCCTAGGCCACCCCACCACGTGGTGCTCAGGCCAAAAGGAGGAGAATTTCATTATTTGTCAACTTTAGTCCCCATAGTTTGGTTTTAGGTCATTAACGGCCTTTTTATGCATAGTTTAAGATTTGAACAACATATAAAGTATACGAGGCCTAAAGTGAACATTATAAACTTAATTACTTATAAACAATTGATTTTTAATAATAATAAAGGTCTAAAAAAGTTTCGATTGGTTCAAACGTAAACGACTACGGGTTTGGAAAAATCCGAAATGTTACAATAATTTTGTATTTCATTTTTTTTCTTTTTAATCTTTCATTTTCTCTTTTTAATAAATCTTTCGTGATTTAAAAATTTTAATACCAACATAAATATATTATTTGTTTTATATAAATATATTGTATTAGTTATTAATATTAGGTTTTTATAAGTAATCAATTTTTACATTCATTTTGAATAATGATTCCAAAAATTAAGGTTTTAAATATATTGTATTAGCTAATTAATATTGAGGTTTTGTAAGAAATGATAGGCAAGATTAATTTACAATTGAAATTTCAATTAATTTGACTTATTAAATATATGATATTTACTAAATTACAAGTTTTTTTTTCTTTCTAACCCTTAAAATACAAATTCACTATTGATGTATTTTTAGTCTTGATGTTAATTTAAACGGGCGGGTTTCTTTACCCGGTTAAAGTATCAAACATGGTTCAGGTCAAAACAATTTATGATTAGAATGATTTCGGTCCACGGGTTGGTTTTAAAAAATTAGACATTACAACTTTTTTTAATTGACTTAAAAATCCACAAAAATATAAACACTAGACTATTTTTTGGTTTTATCAGGTGGATGAGACAACTTCTTATCTTGGGAATACAAATGTTAAATATTAACGCACTGTTAATCAGATAATAAATTGACTTCGCATATCCTTAATTATTAAAGATGTCAAAAATATGATTTCTTTAGTGAACGAGTATACTTGCAACAAAAAACAAGGTCGTTCAAGAAATTAGCAAACGTTTGCTATCCATGTTTTCGAGAAATTTAAAATATTACCATTATTCAGATGGTATCTATCAGACATAAAGAGAGTATTAGTTTCCTGATGTTTTAAATCACCACAAAATCTAAGGTTGTCAAGTCATAGGTTAGTCCTGAACGTTGAAGTGATGTTGCTTAAGTGGTCTATGCAATGAAACTAGAATACATGTGAAAATACAATATGATAACCGTGTTATAGAAGCTGAAATCATATCCGAAGGTAATACCGGAACTCACACTTTTATTCTTAAAAAGAAAAATCCTAGACTTTTAAATAAAATAATTAATTTCAAAGAATGAAATTTTCATTTTTTTTGCAATAAAGATTAATAAAAGTTTCAGTCACTATAGATGGTTGCTTTGTTTTTGGACAATTTATTTTAACTCGTGTCCAGTTATATGTTGCATTATCTAGAATTAAAAGCACAAACAACATGAAACTACTAAGTTTTGATATCGAAAGTAAAGTTACAAATAAAACTATAAATATTATGTACAATGAAATATTTAGGGTTTTATGAATTTTCTAACAACTTTTTTTTTCATATTATGTAATGTGTAATTTATTCTACCGTATAATATATTTTTATATATATTGAATATAATAATTTGTATTTGACATTGTGTTATTGTTTAAATAAATCTATTTATTCCAACCCGTGTGCTATACGGGTAATTAACCTAGGTTTGTGTATTTTATTTATTTGGTACCATTTGTATAGGCTACAACATAACCTACCACTTGTACTAGTCATTAGACCATTAACTCATTAAGGCATTGTGTAGAAATTGAAGACAGTACAAGGGTAGTAAATGTAACTTCTTCTTCTCTTTCTTCCTTCTCCAGAGCCAATACCCACACAAATACACACACACACACTCTCTCTCTCACACACTTTCTAAATGTAACTTCTTCTTCTCTTTCTTCCTTCTCCAGAGCCAATACCCACACAAATACACACACACTCTCTCTCTCTCTCTCTCTCTCACACACACACTTTCTGCACGTTTCACTCTCTCTCTAAACCTACAAACCGACGATTCACCACCTGCTGTCAAAGATTCTTTCAATCCCACCATACTCTCTCTCTTCAAATCCCCATATTCATTCCACTCATTTTTTCTTGTTTTGTTCTTCATGATTCTGGCCATTATTTTTTAATTCAAATTAGCCCCAGTTATTATTAATATTAATCTCATGGGTTGTGTGGGTTCCAAGCCGGAGGACTCGCCGGCGGTGGACTTATGCCGAAAAAGATGTCACTATCTCGATGAAGCAATTCACCAGCGTTACGTTCTTGCTGAAGCTCACTTAGCCTACTTTCATTCCCTTAAATCCCTCGGCGATTCCTTACACCGCTTCTTTGATCTTCACTCCGGAACACCTCCGGTGATCAGCCTTCCGGCTAAGAAAAAGGGAGACGTTTCTGGGTCTCCGGTGGGTCACCGGCGGTCGAATTCCGGGTCGGGTCATATTCACTTTCATTCAGATTCCGATGATTCCGATGACTCTTTGCATTTACACTCCGAGCACGGTGGCCCGTCGCCGCCGCGGCACCCGGTGTATGGTAATTATAGTTATTCCGATCAGAATGAATTGGGTTATCCTTATCCTCCGGCGGGTGGTTACACGGTTAATTACACGAAGAAGCAAACGACGCCGTCTGTTATGTACCAGCAGAGACCCATGAATTCGGAACCTATTCATTTCGGTTACAATAATCAAAACCCTGATTTTAACCCTTACAATAATAATAATAATAATCATAATAATGAATACTCGAATTTCGGGGAGTTTTTCGGTTCGGCCTCACACCCACCTTCGTATGGAGGTGCTGCAGGTGTAGCAGCACCTCCGTACGGAGGTTTTGAAGAGGCTTCGTCTTCAAATTCGAAGACGCAGCCTCCTCCTCCTCCCCCTCCACTCGCGCCTACCTCGGGTTGGGATTTTTTAAACCCCTTTGAGAGTTACGAACAGTATTACCCTCCGTACACACCGAGTCAGGATTTGAGGGAAGTGAGGGAGGAGGAAGGGATTCCGGATTTGGAAGACGAGGATTTGTACCAACAGGAAGTTGTTAAGGAAGTTCATGGGAATCAGAAGTTTGTTGATTCGGGTGGTGGTGGTGGTAATGGAGATGGTGGCGGTTCGAAGAAACCGGTGGTGGTTGATGAGGAAAGTGTTCCAAATGTGGTGGCGAAGGAAGAGGATCCGGTGGAGTACGAGGTTCATGTGGTGGATAAACAAGTTGTTGAAGATCAAAAGAAGCCGGCAACATACAACAGTGATTCGGAAGTCGTTAAAGAAATTCAAACGCAGTTTTATCGGGCGTCAGAGGCGGGTAACGAGCTAGCGAAGATCCTTGAGGTTGGGAAAGTTCCGCATAACCGCAAACATAATGCTTATCAAGGTTTGATTTTTACTTGCTTAGATGCTTTAATCATTGTTTGGTGTTTAACCGCAAAAATGATTTTTACTTGCTTGCTTAGATGCTTTATCAAGGTTTAACCGCAAAAATATGTTATGTTGCTGACTTTAGTCAACTGTTGATATTGTGTTTGATTAGCTCCATCCAAGATGTTGAACGGGTTCACGCCTTTATTATCACTAGCTCCACCCGACCCTGCAGATTTAGATGTGGATGTAGATTTGCTAACCAAGTCCAAGAATCTTTCGTCCACGTTACATAAACTGTATTTGTGGGAGAAGAAATTGTTTGATGAAGTTAAGGTATGCGTTTTGTGTTACTAAAAGTAATGATTAGATGAGTTAAGGTTGTTAGGTTTAAGGTTTGTTATGTGTGACAGATTGAAGAGAAAATGAGATTACTTCATGAAGAGAAGAAACGAAAACTTGTACGTATGGATGAGAAAGGCGCCGAACATCATAAAGTTGATTCAACGAGAAGTTTAGTTAGAAGTCTTTCGACTAAAATTCGAATCGCAATTCAAGTTGTCGAGAAAATATCTCAGAAAATAAATAATTTGCGGGACGAAGAATTGTGGCCACAATTAAATGACTTCCTTGAAGGGTATGCTTTTTTTTCTTTTGACTTGTACTTGCAGATTTATCAAAATTATTGACTCCTAACGTATTCCACTTTTGTTTCTGTAAATTACAATGAACCTTCTTTAGAAAAGTCACAATCAAATTAAGTTTAAATGAATCTTCTCTAGAAAAGTCTCAATTATTTGGCCCGTTATGAGATAAAACATAACCCGAATTGACCCATTAATAAGCAAATTGGTTGATATTGCAAGTTGCAACCTCTAAGAGTTCACAGAACTGTCTTCACAAACATCAAATTTATGCTAGACATATATATCCTTTATTTATTAATTATTAATATTATATTTGTTTTATATTGTATTCAGGTTAACAAGAATGTGGAGATCAATGCAAGAATGCCACCATATTCAATGTGAGGCAATTAATGCAGCTAAACATATCGAGTCGATCGCGTCTCACAAACACTCGAGTGACGCGAGTCTTGATGCCACACTGAAACTCGAACACGAACTCCTCAACTGGGCAATACGGTTCTCATGCTGGTTTGGTGCTCAAAAGGGGTTTGTGAAAGCATTAAACGAGTGGCTTCTTAAATGTCTTATGTACGAGCCCGAACAAACCGTGGACGGACCCGTTCCCTACTCACCCGGTCGACTCGGTGCACCGGCTATATTCATAATCTGTAACCAATGGGCTCTAGCCATGCAAAGTATTTCTGAAAAAGAAGTGGTGGAGTCTATGCGGAATTTTGCGACGACTGTTCTTCAGTTATGGGAGCGGGATAAGGTGGAAATGAGACAACGGACGGTTGTCGATAAAAACCTGGATAGAAATATGGATAAAGAGGATCAGAAGATTCATAAAGAGCTGCAAATGTTGGATAGAATGATTGTGGTTTCATCGGGAAACGATATGTCGTTAGGACATCATGTCTATCAGAGTGAAACTAGTAAAACGATTAGTTTGCAAACGAGTCTACAACGCGTGTTCGAGTCTATGGAACAGTTTACCGCGGCTTCATTGAAAGCGTATGAGGAGTTATTGAGACGGATACAAGAAGATGGTCTGGCTAGATAGCAGGAACCGAAACCTCCACAACGACCGTGTTCATGCCAACATTTGGCTTTTGGGGCTTGATGACATGGCGAGAGGTGATTGGTTGATCGTAAGTGCAGGTAGGCAGTATAGAGATGATGTTATAGAAATGATATGAAGATTGATGTTTGCTAGTTGGTAATATATTCCTAGAGTATTTTGTTGTTCGGGTCGGTTTGACCGGTTTCAAAAGTATGGGTACCAAATCGATTTTGGTTCGGTTCGGGTCCAAATTGGATTTAACCAAACTGGTTATTGAAGTAGTTTGGTTCGGGTTTGATTCCCAACCCGGCTTTTGTGCACTACTATCTGAAAACCCCAACATGTAAGGACACCAGGTACAATCCTAAAAATAACGATCACATGTAAACTAATGTCCAAAATTCAATTATTTCAATTTTCAAAGTACACAGGTGCACAGTTATTCCAATTGTAAACGAAAATAACTAGCACATGTAAACTAAAGCCCAAAGTTCCATTATTTGTTCCATTATTTCAAATGTTGCATAGTTGCAAAAGTAAAAATGTTTTATGTCCGGACAATTAAAATAAGAAGCTATAGTTGCATGCGTTACAACTAATCAAAATGAAATAGAATTATGTGCTACAAGGAGTGTGATTAGGTCCGGAGGTATATTTTAACGTTAAAACTGATTTAACAAAGGTTAATGAGTGAGGCACCGCTCTCTTCTTGGGTTTTAAAGAGTCGTTAAAGGCAAGCTGCGTTATAGTGTTAATGGGCTTTAAAATCCACTCAAACACAATAGTTTAAGCATGGTTAAGCCATTTTCTTTAAGTGAGATGGAGTAAAAAAAGGGTAAAGTGGTTGATGTAGCGTGTATGTGGAGTTAAGGGGAAAGAATGTATTCCTAGTGGCCTTAGAATTCATGCATTAGTTATGTTTGGAGTAGTTGATTTATATTGCTTTAAGTTGTTCACGCCTTGTTTGTTTTCAATTTGTTTGTATTATGGCTGTAGCAAGTATTTGGTAAACTGATTTGGAATGTAACAGTTTTCTTATCAATAATAACTGGTCTTTAGCGGTTGGACATTATTAGTCTGAACGTGCCAATCAAATGGCTAGCAAAATTAATTACGCTTTATTATTAATTTCTAATTTCAAATTTGTAATGATGAGATGCTAGAAAGTGATCACAAGGAAGCTTGAAACGTTAAAGACATAATTTCAAAGCTAACAAAATGATAAAATTATAGCACACTTGAAAACGGAATTTTGGTGTTAAAAGTAAAAAGGACAAAACTGTTGCCAACAAATTGGCATAGATGACCTTGTTACCAAACTAGTCAGGACAAGGGAAGAGTTGATTTGACTACTAACACCTCAGTTGTTGCACGTTGGTCCAAATCCACAGATGGTCTTCACATGATGCTCAATGCACAAGTGCAAACAAACTTGGGAATTTCAAACAGTGTATCCATCCTAAACACATAATTTTTTAGATTCATTATTCCGGTTTTGATGTGGAGAAACGTGTTCGGGTGATTGGGCATGTACACCTGCTATCCATACTAAACACAGAATTTTTTAGATTAATCTATAATCCGAATACTTGTCTAACTACCCGACCAAAATATTTGAGATATCGGGATTTTCCCCGTCAAAATGTTCTTCGATCTACTTTAAGTTACCAAATTTTATTTGATATTAAAAGTTCTTTCTCCAAATAAGCCATCAAATTTAGTGCAAACATTGACTTCAATTTCTACAGTTTTGATTTTTGAATTATACTTTATATAGTGTTGTTTTGAATGTTACGCCTGTCTTAGTAGTTTAGTTTAGTTGGTTTTTTTTTAAAACGGCAAAAAAGAATTTATTAAAAAAGGGCCAGCAAAGAACTAAAACCCCAAGAACAAATAGAACGAGAAAGTGCAGAAAAACAGAAACAAACCCAATTACCCTACATCAAGGGGGGCGCCAAAGGAACCAGTCTTGAGGTCAGGGGCGAAGCTTGGACGAGTTTATCGGGGGGGTGGGGGACTCAAAATGTATTAAAAAATTCATAAACATGTTGGACCGGGCTCAAATTTTAAGTCGAAACGGGTAAATTTACACCAAGTATATAAAAATTTTCAGCCGAAAACAAGTATATTTTCAGTTAAATTATAGGACAAAAAATGGTTAAGGGGATGTGAGTACTCTTATGTGACTAAAACATATTGTTAAGTTGCTCATTATCCAAAAACGATCTTAAATTCATCTAAAAAATCAACTTGGAATACCTAATACTCAACAACCTCTCCAACTGTCACACCGACTACCTTCTCTGTTTTCGGCACCGCCACATCAATCTGCCTACAACATAATCCCCCTTCACAACCTTGACGTCGACTACCCATCCCTCATTTTTGTTTTAACCCGAAGTTTTTATTAGATTAATAAAGCTATATGCATAACACAGAGAGAGTAATTAAACAACTTAATAATAGACCAGCGGATCTAGGTCCAATAAAACTAGCCCATGCTTAAACAGGCAACTAGGCCCCAACTAGCTGCCAATACATAATTATCTAATAAGTATAAACAATAAGTTTGGCGCCACAAACATCTAATTGGACCTTTTGTTTAGCCAATCATAGTTGTCCATCTAAGACTTCATGTTTAACAGCCACGTTACCTTTCACCTCTTAAATCCAGATGTTATACTATACCAATTGACTGACCCTAACACTGTGTTCCCGAGTTTTATTTAAGGGAGAAAAAGAAAGGAAAATGAGGGATGAAAAAAGTTTCTTGTGTTCCCAAGTTTCATTTAATAAAGAAAAAGAAAGAAAAATATAAAAAAGGGTGTTTTCGAGTTTAATCAAAAGCGAAAAAAAAGGAAGGGAGGGAAGAAAGGAATGGATGCCAAAAGAATTTCTTCCCTTTCTTTTCATAAATTGTTGATGATTTTGGGTATTCTTCTTTGTAAGTCAACAGATATCCTGATTGTGCTTCAATCGAACCAGTTTTCCACCGATTGTTGCCAGGTTCGTATGACCCATAACCAGTTTTCCACCGTAAATAAGTCGAAACGGGTAAATTTACACCAAGTATAAAAATTTTCAGCCGAAAACAAGTATATTTTCAGTTAAATTATAGGACAAAAATGGTTAAGGGGATGTGAGTACTCTTATGTGACTAAAACATATTGTTAAGTTGCTCATTATCCAAAAACGATCTTAAATTCATCTAAAAAATCAACTTGGAATACCTAATACTCAACAACCTCTCCAACTGTCACACCGACTACCTTCTCTGTTTTCGGCACCGCCACATCAATCTGCCTACAACATAATCCCCCTTCACAACCTTGACGTCGACTACCCATCCCTCATTTTTGTTTCAACCCGAAGTTTTTATTAGATTAATAAAGCTATATGCATAACACAGAGAGAGTAATTAAACAACTTAATAGACCAGCGGATCTAGGTCCAATAAAACTAGCCCATGCTTAAACAGGCAACTAGGCCCCAACTAGCTGCCAATACATAATTATCTAATAAGTATAAACAATAAGTTTGGCGCCACAAACATCTAATTGGACCTTTTGTTTAGCCAATCATAGTTGTCCATCTAAGACTTCATGTTTAACAGCCACGTTACCTTTCACCTCTTAAATCCAGATGCTATACTATACCAATTGACTGACCCTAACACTGTGTTCCCGAGTTTTATCTAAGGGAGAAAAAGAAAGGAAAACGAGGAATGGAAAAAGTTTCTTGTGTTCCCAAGTTTCATTTAATAAAGAAAAAGAAAGAAAAATATAAAAAAAGGGTGTTTTCGAGTTTAATCAAAAGCTCGAAGGGGGTGCAAGCATGCTGATGGTGTCTATTCTTTTTCTGTGGATTCTGGAGATGCTGGAGAATTCTTGCATGCCCTTAGCAGGGGGTGCAAGCATGCTGATGGTGTCTATTCTTTTTCTGTGAATTCTGGAGATGCTGGAGAATTCATTGTTGGGATCCAGAAACCTAATCGTGTGTTTGTGGATATGGACCCAAGTCCATCTGTAGGAGTGGTTGGGGATGTATCCCTTTTGGAACGGGTTTTCTCCCTTCCCATTCAAACGGTTAAGAGCATCCCCCCAAGTTGTCGTTTGGCGTTTGCTCAGACTTTGGCATGCGCTTTACGCAAGGTAGTGGATTCACCAGGCTCGATTGAGAATTGGGTCAAATTACTATTGTTGCCGCGTTGTACTTTAAGGGTGGTGAAACCTTCCACTAGGCAGGAACGCAGGTCAGGGAATCGAAAGTCTTTGCAATGTAGTAGCATTCAGCAAGCACTTGCGGTGTGGAAAGATGGATCTGGTTTTGTTGACTTGGTTCTTTCTCTCTTTGATAACGTGGGGGGAGCACTTTTTCTAAAAGAGAGGTCGGAGGGGAGGAGGGTTCTGAAAACAGCCTTAACATTAAACAATGTCTCAGGAAAGTCAGGGATGGTCATTTCACAGCTGCAGTCAAGGTATTATGCTCAAGTGGGGTTGCCCCTCTCGGAGATTCAACCATGAAAGCCCTCATTGATAAACACCCAGTGGTGCCGCCTCCGTCCTTGCCTTCTAGCTCTGTCGTCCTGCCTACTCTCTCTGTGGATGGGGACTGTGTGCTTAGATGTATCCGATCATTTCCTAAAGGGACCTCATGCGGGAGAGACGGGATGCGGGCGCAACACTTGTTGGACGCTCTTAGTGGTGAGGGATCAGTGACTTCCATGGGTCTGCTCTCAGCCATCACTGAAGTCGTCAACTTATGGCTAGGGGGTCTGTGCCCCAAGGTGCTCGCTGAGTTTATTGCTTCGGCCCCCCTTACCCCTTTATTAAAGCCGGATAATGGAATTCGGCCCATTGCTGTGGGGGCTATCTGGCGTAGGTTGGTTTCTAAAGTGGCTATGAAGATGGTTGGGAAGGAAATGACTCAGTATTTAGGGGACTTTCAGTTTGGGGTGGGGACACCTAATGGGGCAGAGGCGGTGCTTCACAGCGCGAACCGGTTTCTTAACTCCTTTCACGCGGACGGCTCTTTAGCTATGCTTACCGTGGACTTCTCCAACGCCTTCAATATGGTCGACCGCACAGCCCTTCTCCGAGAGGTTCATCATCATTGCCCGTCTATCTATCTATGGGTCCAGTTCCTTTATGCCCAGCCGGCTAGGTTGTACGTTGATGATGACTGTATAGGGGCTACTACTGGGGTTCAGCAGGGAGACCCCCTTGGGCCCCTCCTCTTTGCCTTAGCATTACACCCTCTTGTTCTCCGGGTACAAAATGACTGTAACCTCCCATTTCATGCTTGGTACTTGGATGATGGGATTATTATTGGTGGTGCCAACGAAGTCGCTAAAGCCCTAGACATTATCAACTCGGAAGGGCCATCATTGGGGCTGCAACATAATATTAAGAAAACCGAGGTTTTTTGGCCAGCGTGTAATGGGGTGAAAGTCAAAGATGGGCTCTTCCCTAGTGGGATTGGTAGACCAGAGAGAGGGGTAAAGCTCCTTGGAGGGGCTGTTAGTCGAGATCCCTACTTTATTAAGGAGTTGGCGAGGCGGAGAGCATCTCGTGCGGTTGATCTTATGAAACTCTTACCTTGCCTTAGGGATCCCCAGAGCGAACTCCTCCTGCTTAGGTCTTGCATGGGGGTTGCTAAGTTGCTTTTTGGGTTACGAACATGCCACCCCCATATGATGGATGATGCGGTATCCTGTTTTGATAAGGGGCTACGAGAAGCCATCGAAGACATAGTTGTATGTGGAGGCCCGTTCTTTGGTGATCTTCAGTGGCGACTTGCATCTTTACCGATGCGCTTAGGGGGTTTAGGCCTTCTTTCGGCTCATGATGTTGGGGTTTACGCTTTTGTAGCGTCGAGGGCTCAGTCTTGGAAGCTACAGAATCACATCTTAAGGAATAGCGGAGTTGTCGACCTGGACCCAGACTACGTGCAGGCCCTGGAACGCCTAAATGGCGCTCTCCCAGACTTTGACATTGGCGGTTTCTCTAATATGGACACCGCCCCACCAAAGTCTCAAAAAACTTTGGCGAATGCCCTTTTTGGAAAAATCGCTCAGAGCCTGGGAGAAGTTTTTGGATTGTCCCCTCGACAGAAGGCGGTTTTTGAATGCTTACAAGGTCCTCATGCCCAAGATTTTCTGACCGTTATCCCGATTGATGGCTTGGGCCAAAGCATGTCTGCGGTCGAGTATAGGGCCATTCTTAAGTACCGTTTGATGGTCCCAATGTACCCAGAAGACGAAACATGTCCGATCTGCCGTAAGGCCTGCCTGGATAAATTCGGAGAGCATGCGGTTCATTGCAAGGAGATGCCTGGGTTCAAATACCGACATGATTGGGTGCGGGACGTTCTTTGGGACATCTTAAGGCGAGCTGGGATATCAACTAAAAAGGAAGCCCCCGTAAACTTCCTTACAGACCCCACGGAAGGGAGATCCACTCTACGACCGGCAGATTTGCTCGTCTTTGGTTGGGCCGGGGGAAAACACGCTTGTGTTGACCTCACAGGGGTATCTCCCTTAGCTGGTTTGAGGGATAATGGGTTTGTAGCTGGGCAAGCAATGAAAAGGGCTGAAACGAAGAAGGTGGAGAAACATGCTAAAGCCTGCGAAGAGAACCAACATGTTTTTGTCCCTTTGGCTTTTGATACATTTGGCTCCTTGGCACCGGAAGCTATCCGTTTTCTAACCAGGGTCCAACAGGTTGTGCATAGCAATGTGTCGACTCCAAAGGGGCAGGGGTATGTCTTTAGCAGGTTAGGGTTTGCAATTCAGAAAGGGGTGGCGGCGCAACTTGTTGCCCGCCTACCTGCTATATTGATGTAATATCTATGTTTCTACATATTGGAACCCAATTTTTGACACATCTAAATAAAGAAGATGAGAATAATAATAATAATAATAATAATAATAAAAATAATCAAAAGCGAAAAAAAAGGAAGGGAGGGAAGAAAGGAATGGATGCCAAAAGAATTTCTTTCCTTTCTTTTCATAAATTGTTGATGATTTTGGGTATTCTTCTTTGTAAGTCAACAGATATCCTGATTGTGCTTCAATCGAACCAGTTTTCCACCGATTGTTGCCAGGTTCACTATCGGAACCCTAGGTGGTGGTCTGTTGAAGCGATGACTGAAGCCTACGGTCTTCTGAGTCGTTGTCGATCCAATGAAGCAACAGTTATCCGCTCCATCTTCATCATCGTTGACCATCATGGTTGTGGCCGGGAGTGGTTACTGGTTACCTCTTGAGGTTAGAAGCTTTCTATGTACGTGCTTCTCTAAAATGTAACTTTTTATTGCTGATTTTGATTTTGATTTTGTTGAAAGGTTAACATCAAACCCTATTCAATTTGGGTGTTTCTATCATTGACTGGTGCTTTGTAAGCTTCGTACAGACATGTTATATGGCACCAAGCCACGGGTTTTAAACTATATATATATAATTATAATTTAGGTTTCTTGGCACTCAATTTATGCTTTTGCTAAGGTGTTACGTTGGGGTTCTGCTGCTGTTTGTGACGATCAATAGCAATAGTGGCTTATCTGAAGTTGCAATCCAAATGAGATTTGTTCCAGAAACAGGGGAATTGTTGGTACAATCATTTATATATTGTATGAGCTTACGTGCAAGCTATGATGATTACTTTAATTTAATGAGATTTTGATGATTCGAGTTGTGGTTTGGCGGGGTAATTTCCGGATGGCATTGTTACCATCTATGCAACCGTGAATTTGCAGCCATCCCGTAACCCAAATCGTCTGTCTCAATCCCTGAGATATAGATCTGAGCATGTTTGGTTTGTTGTGTTCGATTTTGAATGCTTTGTTGTGTTTAAAATTAGACGTTTAATGAGTTTAAATCCTAATGTTTGTTATTTTGTTGGTTATTTTTCTGGTAAAACCGTTAACGAAAGCGCATATTATATTGAAAGAGACACGAGGAAGCACATATCATATTGAAAGAGACACGGGGTAGGTAAGTTTTAACACACTGTTATGGCCGCTTCGATAAAATATATCAGTCTTTGTGGTTGTTTAATTTCTAATTCCTTGTGTTGTGTAGATTGGATAGACGGAACAGGTTAGAACCGAAACTTTTCAAATTCAAATATTTGAAAAGCCAGCTAAATTTCAGCAACAATGAGTCCTTAGGTTCTTGGTTATGTGATAGATGGATCGGTAAGTTTTGTTTATGCATATTATTCTTTGAATTGCACAAGGTATGACTTGGTTTGGCAATGCTGTTTTGCTAAGTGAGACAGTTTTGGTAATTAATGTGTATAGTTGATTAGGATTCACTTAGTGATGTAGTGATTATTATTTGAAGCTTTCACTAACTATTTTATTTCAATAATGAAACACAAGGTTGCTACACCGAGGGCTGCAACCATACCACTTAGCAACATTCTAGCAAACAAAAATGACCACTTTTAATATTGAAATATAAACCCTTTTGATTTGCATTAAAAAATGACCACTTTTAATATTGAAACATTATTTTTTCACTTTTTTCTTGAAATTTAATACAAATTACTCTTCTAATTATAACTAGATAGCAAAACATGTGGCATCGTGGCGATGCATCTACACAAATCCGGTCGGTATCGACTAGGTTCGTTATGCAGGGGTGGGCGATGCATCGACACAAATTCGGTTGGTATCGACTAGGTTCGTTATGCAGGAGTGTAGCTTAGTTGGGGCCATGGTGGCCCCGGTCCCCTCTGTTTTTTTTCTCGGAAGTGTAAATTTATCCTTTTTGGGCCGAAAATTTGTATACATAGTGTAAATTTACCCATTTTCAATCGAAATTTTGAGTCCGGCTCCCTCTGGTTTATGATATTTAATACATATTGAGTCCGCCCCCTCGACCTTTATGTCCAAGCTTCACCACTGTCGTTATGGGGACAATATTTCATAAGGTTAAAATGGTAATATTAGGTATTATTAACTTTTGAAAAGACAAAAGGTCAAGTTAAATACGTACTAACGAGGACAATTTTTTTAAGAGTACACTAATTATTTTAATAACACTATTTTTAATCAAAAAAGCTGTTTGTAAATATTTGAATACATGTGTTGCTGAAAGCTGAAGGTGTAAAGCTTCTTCTGTCAGATGTTATGGTCAGTCTTGCAAAGAGTTAAAATTTAGACATGGATCTTTGCTACCTGGGCTCCGTAAATTGTGAAGGTTAATCACTTAATTTCTCTTTTTTTCTATTTCAATACAATTTGATAGAAGATTAATATACACACATAAATATTTACATGTAGTGCAATATCCATTTTCCATTTAATATGCTAAACAAGTGATGTTGCCTTTACTTTATATTCAGGTGATGGAAGAGAAACTTAGTTGAGTCAAATAACTTAACAAGATCAGTTCAACTTATTTTGGACCTGCTGACCTTGACATTCGTCTAGTGAGTACCGTACTGGTATGATAACCAATTCGGACTACTGGCTCCCGCATTTGTACTGGTTCAGATCGTAGGCATATCAGATGACACTTCATAACTAATCTAATCTGGTGTTACCAGTTTTGTAATTATGTTCCAAACATAAAGAAACCCAATGGTATGCTTTTGAACATGCTTGCATGTTCTAACATTTCGGTAAAATAACCGGCCTGGCAACGCGCCGGGTAGAAAAACTAGTTACATACAATTCCAATCAACACTTTAAAAATCTTGTATTACAATTTACAATTAATAACGTGGTTTGAAAGGATTCGTTCAACTTAATATTGCAGACTTCAGCTCCACACGATACTATTAAGCGTTAACGGAATAACATGCATAGATGAATTATTATTTTTTATTATAGATTTTAATCCCTAGGCTTATTTGGGAAAATGCGCATAGGTCAAAACGCCTAATTTAACCGACATCGGTAGGAACGTGGCTTTCGTTTGACCCAATATAATCTCATATATATATATATATCTACCTGCTAGGTTAAATACTCATGTCATACATAGATTTGACAACTTAAATTCTGTAAGTAATAACTTTTGATAAATAAAGTTGAGTAATACATTAATAAGTATGAAGTAAAATTACAACTACTATTCACAGTCTTAAAAATAAATCATAAATCTCTAAATACTTCTTTCGATACAACAGTAGACAATACACTAAAAATATGGTAACAACTAAAGTAAAATAGAATTATGAGAGCGTAAACAGTACAATCGGAACAATACGAACCAGTCATCAATAGAAGAAAGCTTTCAGTCAGTCGAAATGTGCAGTAAAAGAGAATCAATAAGGTTTTGATTGACAATATATTGATAGAAAGAAAGAGATTACGGTTATAGGGGAAAAGAAGGCGGGCTGTGTTCAGTTAAAGACCCACGTATTTTTAACAATGAACCCGCTAAGTAAGTTTTAGAAGTTAAGATTTTTCATATGCATGTAAATGTTTTCTTACATATAAAAACGATATAATTTATATAAGACAAATAAAATAATGAAAATGTTCATTTTATAAAAATGTTTTATAAGCAAACATAACGTTTTTAAGAAATAAAATATGTTTTGTAAAAGCAATTAGAGAAATCATTAAACAAAAAATATATAAAAAGAACTTTAAAAATGTATAATTAATAGGAGATAGAGGTGAGAAAAATAGTAAGAAATACACAAGGGAATGACATGTGGCATGAGTAAACTCTTATTTATTATATAGTATAGATTCTAATAAAGTAAAAATAAATGTAGACACTTGTATGTTTTGGTTAATTATCATAATTTTTTCCCTCCAAAACTAATATACTCTAATATATGTAATAAATCAATAATTATTCATTTTCCTTTTACACTATATTTATATAATATCTATATATTTTTATAAATATAATTATTAACATATTATTTTACTATATATTCAAAATACTTGGTGAAAAATCAACAACAAATTATGTTTCTCAAATGAAAATTGTTTCGGATTTTTTTGTGGAACTTAAATTTGATTTTATGGGTCAAAAGTTGGTAAATAGATTGTTTGGTACAAGTTAACTATGTTTTGGTCAAAATTTGTTAGGGTCAAAAATGAAAATTTTGAGTATTTTTAAAAGTTTGAGAATGCAAAATAGATTTATCGTCAAATTTGTTATGGGTTCAAAGTGTTGACTTTAAAATGTCAAAAGTATGAAAGTTAAAATTTTAAACATGATTTTGGTTTCAATTTTATTTTTAAGGGCATTTTTTGAAATAATCAAAAGGTTCGGGATTTGGCAAACTGACTACTTTCCCCTCAACTATTGAAATTTAAGAAAATATTGCGAACACTTTCCACATGCCACCCCCATGCTCATCAATGCTTAACTTTTATCAAATTTGAAATATTTATGTCAACATTAATTTTACTTTCAATGGTGATCAGAATATCGTATGGGAAGCATGACATGCTAAACTATGCTCAAATGAAAAAAAATATTCACATAATAGAATGGGTTAACATGTTTTTTATGTTATTATTATGATAAAATCGAGAAGCCCTCTGAAACTTATCAAAATATTTTCATGGTGTAGCTTAGAAAAACATAGTTCTTAAAAAACATCCATTGTTACAATTTAATGTTCTACTTTCCTTTGATGGGTGGTAAATTTTGATAAATATATCAATAAAGATAATGCTCCTTTTGTATTTAGGTTGAATGGTTAGAACTACTATCGTATGAGAAGTCTTCTTTCTGAAATTAGTTCATAACCAAAATTCTTTCATACATATATGACACCGAGAATGAATTTTTCAATAGAAAGAAGCATTCTCGGATACGTTTCTGCACGACCATTTTTTTATTAAGTTCATTTAAAAAAATAATTTTGTGATATAAATAAAATCAATTTATGTACACACTGTATAGATACAAGCATAGATTTAATACATTTTTTTTTCATATACGCTATGTACTTATAATTTTATAATTTGAATTATCCCGTGTGTGACACGGGCTCAAAAACTAGTGTGTGTGTGTATATATGGGAGGGTTATAGTAAAAAAAAGTAGTTTCCTAGGAAGATTAAGAATAAATTATAGCCATTGGATCATGCTAATAAATGGTTGAGATTTAAAATCACCAAAAACTGACATAGTTTCTTATAATTACCCTTTTATTATTATAACCGACATAGTTTCCTAAAATTATTCTTTTATCATATGTTTTAATGTCAAATGTCAAAAATCTATTGGTTCTTACAATTCCTAGGAAACTCTTTATTCTTATTTGAACCTTTTTCTCTATATATATATATATATATATATATAGGAAGAGGATCAATAGAGAACTCCTTAAAGAAAGAACTAGAGAACTAATAAAGAAATATTTTTAATTTAATTAAAAAAATATTTTTAAATTTCCGATTTTGCCATATTCTTGTATTTTGTTACCATTCACTCGAAAAATATATAAAAAAAAACCCTCGTTGTAGTGCACATATGCAATACATCGACTTTTTTATTGCATATGTGCACTAGTGTGTATTTTGATATGTGCAATAATGTTTAATAGCATATATGTAATTTTTTGTATTGTATTAGTGCAATAGTGTTATATTATATACAAAAATACCAAAAAAACAATATAGTGCATATGTGCATTAGTGTTGTATTACGTATATGTGATAGTTTGTTTTGATTACAATTATTTGTGTTTGTATTTGCATATATTCAATAGTGTGTATTGTATAATTCAATTGTGTTGTATTATATGCAATAAAACACTATTGTATATATGCAATACACATTAGGGTGCACATATGCACTACATCGACGGTTTTTTTAGAAACAATATCATCTTATTGGATGGAGGAAAGAAAAAAAATCGCAAAATACTTTTTAAAAAAAAATTAAAAATAATTTTTATTAGTTATCTATTTCTCTCTTTAAGAGGAGTTTTCTCTAGACCCCACCCATATATATATATATATATATATATATATATATATATATATATATATATATATATATATAAACACACATAGGGAAAGTATAAAATGAAAACCCACTTGGGTTGTGAAAACCCTATGTAACATCATTTTTTTTTGTTTTTTTTACACACGTAATATATGTTGTAACATTTAATACAAAACATCGAAAATTAAAAAAGAACTGTTTTGCTATTTTTAACATTTTTTTACTAATTTTTATACATGTTTTCAGGAGAGAGAAAAAATTATATTTATATTTATATTTTTTATTAACTTTAATTGTGGACCACAAGTTTCAAGCTTTAATTAAAAACATGTGGTTGATAATGGGTTTCTAGAGTTTTCACAACTCAAGTGGGTTTTTATTTTAACGTTACCCTATATATATCTATATAGGTAAAAGATCCAATACAATAATGCTTTATCGTACATTAGGTACGCGAGTTAATTTACCGTTGATTTCAAAAAACACGTTGTGGCAAAATCGTAAATTATTTCAATTCAACTTCTCCCTAATTAACCATGTGCAATCACATTGATGGTAGAATTTTAACGAATACGATCGTGAATCAATTCGTCTTTCTAAATCGTCGATAAAAATTGGACCTGTACTCCAAAATTGCCTACCCAAATCAAAAACAAAATCTAATTGAAATTCAAAAGTGAACGTACTAGTTTGTTTGTGAATCTGTTTCATTTTTTTACATTGGTTTGTGAAATCATTAATAAGTTTGTTTGATTCTGGTGTCAATTGAGTGTAGTAACCAGAAGCTCTATAATATAGAATTAGTGTTTGTTAGCTAATGTTCATAATTCAAAACATAATTGTTTTATTTTTTGAATCAAAAAATTGATTTTGATTCAAGCCAACAGCAAAGACCATGGGTACATGTGCAAAGAACTCAATTAAATTTGAATCAAACATTAGTTTTTTTTAACTTGAACGTATTACTTGAACGTATTACTTGAAGAGAATTAATTGAGGGGAATTGAACGTATTACTTGAACGTATTAGTTTAAGAGTATTAATTGAGGTTAATGGAACATATTACTTGAAAGTATTAGTTGAATGCATTAGTTGAATGTATTACGTGAATGTATTAGTTGAATGTATTAGTTGAATGCATTACTTGAAAGTATTACTTGAAAGTATTAGTTGAATGACAACTTTTCAATTGAAGTTGGCTAATAAAGAACTGAACGTCCAATTGATTTGTAACACTCAGAATATTTTTGCCGATCGTAATTTTAATTTGAATGTTTAAAGGTGTTCGTTTTGGTCAGAACGTTTAACTTGAACGTTTAAATGTGTTTTGGTCAGAACGTTTTAGTGTCTTTAGTTTTGTTCTGAACGTTTAAACGTGATATTTTGAACCGTAACCAGAGCTTAATTGGGTATTGTATTCTGCAATTTCATAACCGATTGATGAATCTAATTCCTTCTATACATCAATTTGATTGATTAAATCATCATTTTTTGATAAAATTTGAAGATTCTTGATGTTCAACGACGTTTCATTTTGATTTTGGTTTTTGACTTTAGAGATTTCATACTTTAAGCTCTGATTAGGGTTTAGAAATTGGATGAGATACACTGATGAGTTCAGAATTTGGATCAGATTGGATTTGTAATCGACGAATTTGATCATGAACTAGTTTGGGTTATTTACGAAACTGCCGCAGCGTGTTTTTTTTAATCCAACGCTCTGGAAGTTCGTGTACGTAATGTACGATAAGATATTATTGTACAATAACCCTCCCCTATATATATAGCAGGGTCGGCTCCGAGAAAGCAAAAAAACTTTTGGGCTCAAAGCGAAATTTTTTTGGGCCTTAAGTAAAATGAGTATTTTATTGGGTTTAAACAGTTTAATTTTTATATGGGCTTACTTGGTTATAATTTGGGTTGTGTAAAAAACTTTTGTATAAAAAGAGAATTAAACATGTATCAAGTGAGGCTAGAACTCACAACCTCTTGGTTGTGAGTAATACCCACCTGCCACTAGACCAAGCTAGTGGTTACATAATTGTGTTTAAATATTAAATATACATATTGTTTTTAATAAAAATACATATAATTCATTTTAAATAAAAAAATTTCGGGCCTAGCGGGGTGCCGGGGCCTGTGTCCGTCAGCCACCCTGCCACCACCAAGGGCCAGCCTTGATATATAGGATCATGATCATGTTAGAACTTTTTTGGAATTGATAATTATAAGAATCATTTTGCACCACAAAAAACAAAAAAAAAAAATCATAAAACAAAAAAACACAAAAGTAAAAAAAGTAAAAAATTCAAAATTCTTATTTATCATCCCAGTTTCTAAAAAAAATCTCGGTTTAGTTAAACTATACATATATGTATAATATTTACATATATGTACACATATGTTTTTTTGTACACATATGTATAATTTAAGGTAAATGATAATGCATATATGTATACATTACATAAACTAGAGATTAAATGAAAGTATATATATATGTATAGGTATAATACGAATTAAAAAAAAAGAAAATTCGTTTTTTAATGAAACCGGAATGAATTATAAGAATTTTGGGTTTTTTTTTTTTTACTTTTTTTTGTTTTATAATTTTTATAATATTTTTTTAGTGGTCTAAAATGGTTCTCAAAGTTCTCAATTTATCAAGGGTTCTTTCAGGATCCTTACCCTATATATATATATATTAAGAAGGGTTAAACACTATATCATAAGTTATATCATTATTACTTTTTTTTGACTAATAATCATTAAAGAGATGTAGTAGTAATGAGATCGGTAAGGTACCCGTATTTAAGATCAGTAAATTTGGGTATCTGTACTCGCACTCAATTTTATGATGCGGGTATGGGTATAGGTACTTTCGAATACGGTACTCACATTGGTACCACTTTGTTCTTTATTAAAAAAATCTCCACTAAACTTGGTATCGGTACCGTACAGTACATACAAAAAATTATCTATAATACCATAACCAAAACCATAATAGCACGACCGAAACATAATACCGAAACTAAAAATGAAATAAACCATAACATAAAATCTATTCATAATCAAGTAATGAATTTCAAAATATACAAAGTCTCTCAATTTTTTTTATCAAAATGTTTAAAACAAAATTAACTTATACAAAGAAAGTTAAAATTCCTGTAATCTTCGCTAGTCATCTTTCCATTTTTCCTTTTCTTTGTTTATTGTTTCTATAGAAAAACTAATACATTTATTTAATGATATACACAATCACACATGCATGAAATAAAAATATACGAATACACAATAAAGAATATACACATATAGATCGAGAAGGAACTGATTCAACTAACATATATTAGGTTTTGAAAATCCCGCATGAAAGTAAAGTCATGAGTGTTAGAAAACCTAATAAAAGCCCTGCATATTCTAAACGGGCACCGGTACCCGTAATACCCGTACTTGTACCCGTACCTGTACTCGAAAATACCTGTACCTAAAAATCAGTAAATTTGGGTGCCCGTACCCAATAGACACGTACGGGTACGAGTATTCGGAAAAAAAAATTCCATCCCTAAGATGAAGTACGTTTCATTTGATGAACGAATTTAGACTCGCAAATGTTTTAAAAATTGATAAATATCCGCCGGTTAAATCGGTTATATCAGATTTTGGGTAACAACCCGACACGATATAGTAACAACTCAACACGATATAGCCCGGCTATTTGGGCCGGTGTCTGATTCTTCATACAACTAGTTTATCATTAAATACTGGTTTAGCCAAAGCATTTTTTTTAATCAACGGCCCATTAAATCTTTTAACTCAGCGTAAACCGTTAGACCATTCCTATACCAATAACCATCGAATTTCAAGCAAAATTCCTATCAATCCGCTAACAAGTTCATGAACTGTATATGCATTTATTTGTTATCATAATATTGTAGTTGATTACATGGTGATATATTTTAAAAATTGTTCCTTGTTTTGTCGAATGTGGATTATTTTTTAGTATTGGCTCGTTTAATTTTAGATTATTTTGAGTTGAACTTCCTTTTTTATGAAATTATGAGGTTAACTATTAGTTAAACCTCCCAACACAACCTAGTTTAACCGATTGCTCCATTTTTTTCCAACACGTGAGCCACGATGTAGACCCGAACGAGATACTGATTAAAGGGGACCTTGAAACCCTAATTACACACCTATACATTTACCTTTTTCTCATTTTACCTACACTTACATAAGGGACCAAGTGAAAGAGAGTAAGGCTAGAGCGACCGTCATGCTGATCGGCTTTCTGTTGGTGGTAAGGTGGGGGATAGCGTCGGTGCGGCTCAGGTGGTGGTAGCAGCGGTAGCGTTCTTGGGCAAAAGTTCCGGTGGCGGTGATGGTCTCCGACGAGCTTAAATGTGCATTAATCTCTTGCATTTCTAAGATATGAGAACGACAACTATGTCACCAACCAACAAAAAGGTATAAAAGCATGGGCTATGATATTTTGAAAACCCACTTAAGTTGAAGTAACTCTGAAAATCAATCTCAACCACATGTTTTTACTTAAAGTTTGAATCTCATGGTTCACAATTAAAATTAATAATAAATAAAAAAAATAAAATTACCATTTCTCTCTCCTAAGCATATGTTTAAAAATATAGAAAAATGTAAATAAAAATCATGAAATAATTTTTTTTGATTTTTTTATTAAATGTAACAACATATGTTGCATATGTTAAAAAAATTTGATATTACATACGGTTTTCACATGTTTTCTCGATTCAAAAGAGTTTTTATTCTATATATGACCTAAAAGCATGTCAAAACTATTTAAATAGTTATAAATTTATCGTCATTATTACCAAGATGATCACCAATGCAATGCATTTGGTGAGGTGAATGATGACATGGAAGAGAAGAACGCGATTTGCTCAATGTTTGTGAGTGTATGATAATAAACGAAGAGAGAAAAAGGAAAGAGATGGTGGATGTGATGATTTGTTAAAAATCCTTTTAAATATTTTCTTGGAAAATTGGAAATAAATAATCCCACCTTTTGTGTATTGGCCGATAATAATTCCACCTTTAAAAATCACTACCAACGGTCCCACCTTTTAACTATTTTTGTCTCACTAGTCCCCTGTTAAAAAATTTAACATCGTTATGTTTTTTTTCCTAGTTTCAAACCGATGTTTTAGGGATTTTGATTAGAAGAACGATATGAGTCGACCGATGTAAAATTTATCTCGAAACGGTGATTCAAATGACTTGATTTTTGTTAATTGAAAATTCAAGCACCCGAATTAAAACATTGTTTCGTCGTTTGGATCACCATTTCGAGATAAGTTTAAATCGGTCGACTCGTATCCTTCTTCTGGTTAAAAGCCCTAAAACATCGATTTGAAACTAGGAAAAAACTTAACGACGTCAAGTATTTTTTAACGAAGGACCATTGTGACAAAAATAGTTGAAAGGCGGGACCATTGGTAGTGATTTTTAAAGGTGAGACTGTTATCGGCCAATACACAAAAGGTAAGATTATTTATTTCCAATTTTCCTATTTTCTTTAGCCATTGGGGTTGGTCTAATTAAATTAAAATAACTAATAATTAAATTAATACAATGACCCGACCAGTTAGTCTTTTACGTGATATTATTATTATGATCGTTATTTATATTCGCAATTGTAACGTATTTGTTTGGAGGCTGTATTGTGTTATACTCAAATACAAACTATTTGAAATCCACGACCTTTCCAAATAACAAACTCTATCAACTCTTATGCAAATCATGATTTATACAATTAAACTCATTTATATAATAAACCCCATATTTTTTCATGTGAGCCTTGATCTACAGATCCAACGTGTAGGATTAAACCTTCACATTGTTCTTTCCATCATGATGTGAAATCCGATTTTTCAAAATGCTAGAATGACTTGATCTCTTTTGCTAGAGTTTGTTTATTGTTTTAAAGTGTGTTTTATCTTTATGAAACCTCATACAACACACATAATATATCCACCAACTTGTAGAGAAAGGATCAAATAGAAAATGGGTTTTGTGTGAGAATAATAAGAACCAAATACAAAATAGACACTTAACATTTTATCCAATTTATAAAGAGGGCATTTTAGTATTTTGTTTAATGCTTATTTTTGGCAACATCTAATTTCATGCGGTCATGTTGACCTTGTTGAATTTTAATTATGTATTCCATTTCAAAAATCAATTCATTATTTCTTTGAATCCACTGTGAGTTTCCAAAAATCGTTTCATCCTGTCATCTTTTAAAATTTTCATGTTGCTCATGTGCTAATTATCAATGTTGAATAACATTCATTCCATTATTTTTATTATATGTAATTAAATTATCTTTTCTAGATTATTCAACTTTTATATTTTAAATAAGGTCTTTAGTTTTAGTTTTTTTTGTTATCATATGAACACGTAGATCAAACTGCTAATGAATATTGTTGTGTTGGTATTATATTGCGAGCATCATGTATATATGGAGACGAAAAACATAGCAGCACACTACATATTCTTAGTGACTCCGTATCGTAACATCACACTACGAAACATGTAATTTACTGATGGGGTTTTCTGTAAAAGCCAAACACCAATACATTTATCATTAACAACATGAATAAACTATTCCTAAAATCATATTCTTCAATACCAACACATTAAAATTTTCTAGTAGCTACCAGCACCAATACATATATAAAAAGTTCAATACCAACATCTTAGATTACCAATACCAATACATTAAATCTTTCACGCTGAAGATCCAACATCAATCATATATCGTGTTGCTTTCTTCGTTGACGCTGAAGATCCAACATCAACCACACATTGCACTGCTCCCGCTAATTAAAAACATAAAAAAACATAATAATGTGTTGATATAATTATACATAAACAATACTATTGAATGCAGAATAAACATGTACCTGTTTGTGGCTTTTGATTCATGATTTTCGATCCAACGTTTATCACTCGTGCCTTTCTTTTTATTACAGATTTATTTCCGTACAGTTTACCACCTTGAACACTAAAAGACAAAAAGTAAGTAAGAAACCTTATTCACATTCACTTGCTAAATCAATTAGATTTGAAGTTGTGTTTGTGCATTTGCTAAAAGACATCATTAACGCGATCCTATCACTTTTCTTCCTAATTGCTGGAAAATTTTTAAAGTCCGAGTCATACAACATCATACACTTTACAAGCACATCATAATACTCACATCACCACTTTTAACTTATACACATCAAATTAGATATTTTACTAACAAACATAACAGCCACACACACTGTTAGTAACACAACAAAATAAAACCAGCACCACCAACACTATCTATCCACCTATGGCCACATACTTTATCAACAACCCAACCCTTTATAAGAAACCAACATAAAACCTAAATAGCTCAAACCATATCAACACCAACACAAAACCCAAAGAGCTCAAATAATATCAACACCAATACCCCCCCCCCCCCCCCCCTTGACCCCTCAAAACCCCTTTAAATTACCAACACCATCTTCACCTAAAATGAACTAACACCATCGCCCTAACAACACATGCTTTAGTATCCATATATTTGTAAATAACACATGGCAAACCAACAAAGAGCCTTATCACCATAACAACACATATGAAACAAACATAACATTTAACATATCTGTTACTAACAACACATATACCACCACCACATATCTTGTTAGCACGGACCCAAAAAGCGCACACCAACAGTGGTCGTCCCAATACCCACCAAATTAACCCATAAAGATAAACACACCTAATACATGTTCATCAAAATAGTCTTTTCATTGAACTCCGATTTTTTAAGGAAAACGTGCATTGCACCTGTACAAGTTTGGATTTTGTCATTAAATATAAAAAATAAACAGTCGGCAAGGGAAACCGAACCAAAAAAAAGTTAGGGTTTTTACCTTAATCGCATCTAATCAACACCAAAAAAAAATAGATTTACTAGTTGAAATCCTGTCGATGATCTTCAATTGCCTTTTCTTCAATCTTGTTAGTCGAACTCATGGTGTAATTCGAGAGGGAACAGCATGATTTTTTGTTGGAGACGAAAGACCAGGCAAATATTAAGCAGTCCCCTTATTTATCAAAACCCTCACTTTACCTTTTTACCCTTTTACAACTATTTCAAACATAAAAAACATATTGTTTTACAACACGTAACATGATCCCTTGGATCTAATACTGAATAGCTTGGATTGTTTTGCTTTTCTTACCCAACACATGGTTTCTACAATAACCAAACCCCCAACTTGTAAGTGTTTTTCTCGGTTTTATTATTAGACCCACAAGTCTGACGAGTCTGACAATTTGTGAATGAAATTCAGGTTGAGCTGTTATGTTCAACTAGCATGTCCACATAGGTTTCCAACTCATCAATTTTTCATTTATATAATTTTCACATGTTAATTGAACATTAATTTTAAACAACTCATAAGTTGAATAAAGTTTCAAAATAAATTGTTATAATCATCATCTACTGAGTACTAAGACAATTAATTGTTTTCATTGTTATTTTTTTTAAATTTTCAGACTTTGTCATTTTTTTCTTTTCGAATTTTGCGAAATTATTTATGAACGTTTAGACTGGATGTTTGGATTGAAATTGTGGTTTAAGTCATGAGGTTTGGATTATATTGTTGCTTTATTAAACGCACGGTTTAATAAAAAATATAATTATATCTCATTGTTATATTCATACTTTCATCATTTTTTATGTTGTTTACTTAAATGTTTTATAATTTTAATAAAAATAGTTTTAATAACACACAACTTATGTTACAACATCTACATGTTTGTGTTTCATAATTTACAATATATGACTTCAGTAGATGATTAAGTTTTAACTAATATGTGTTTTTTGTTTCATGGTATAAGTTAGAAATATGCGGCATAATTTATAATTATGTTTTAGATTGTTACTTTTCTCTATTTGTCTTTGTATATTGCGTTCTTTTAATAAAAGTAACAATGTGATACCTTATAATAATATTACTATACTATTAAAGCAATACAAGATTTTCACATGACATTAAACTAATATGTCCACATAGGCTTCCAACTCATCAATTTTCCATTTATATAATTTTTACATTTAATTTGAACATTAATTTTAAACATGAACTCCTAAGTTGAAGAAACTTTCAAAATAAATTGTTATAATCATCATTTACTGAGTACTAAGACAATTAATTGCTTTCATTGTTATTTCTTTTAAATTTCGAGACTTTATTATTTTATTTTTTTTATTTTGGGAAATTATTTATGAAAGTTTGGACTGGATGTTTGGATTGAAATGGTGGTTAGTCACGAGATTTGAATTATATTGTTGCTTTATTAATGTTACACCCCGTTGAGCGATTTGCGGAAGCATAAAACGGAAATGTAACAGATACAACTGTTATCAAATACATTGTTCATAAAGAAACATTACTAACTAATTTACAATATATTACATCGTTCTACATCTTTTACAAACTAGGTGATACAATCAAAACTCGCTCTTCAACTACTTTACTTTTAACTCACATGCTCACAGCATCGTTCACAATCCGAACACGAAACACATAAGCAATCTATTCCACCTTTATGATTACCTGAAAAGCATGTTTAAAAACGGTCAACTACGAATAGTTGGTGAGTTTCATAAGTTTTAACGAAATTAGTTCTGCGTACCACACGGTTATAGTTTGTATGTACGCGCATATGTAAAAATATGTATTTATGCTTGTATATATATGTACAGCCGTATCTTTGTGTGTACATATGCACACATGTAAGTTTATAATATGAGTTCGAATTTGCGATGAAATTGTGACTGTTTGTTCGTATTGCGTGTTTTCATTTTCCATATTTAATCAACCACTGTGGCCCCCCTTCCGCCCACAACGGTTCCTTGTAACATCAACCACTGTGGCCCCCCTTCCGCCCACAATGATTCCACGTAAACTCAAACATTACACAGTGTACACACACAAATAATTAGTATTTTGTACACATAGTATTTCCTATGCCTATTCACATAACATGTATATAGACACACATACACATAGTATTTATCACGTATCACCAAACACTGTGGCTCCCCATCCGCCCACAATACGCATAATCACATTATTTTCTTAACATTCACGTCATAATCAAGTTAGTTTGTTTAGTTGCAGCAGAACTTGGCTCATAGGCCATACTCAACTTTAGTTTGGTACTATTGTGGCCCCCCTTCCGCCCACAATAGCCCCATGGTCATCACAGACCACGTTATCCCCATGGCCGTTACAGACCACGTTATTCACCCATGGCCGTTACAGACCACGTTATTCCCCCATGGCTGTTACAGACCAAGTTATTCACCCATGGCCTTATAGACCACGTTATGTTTAGCAGGACATAACATATTTGTATAAACGTGTATTCACGTGTAATTTCATTATGTTTTGGTATTCATACCATATTCACTTAATTTGTCATTCAAGAATACTATTCACCATTCATTCGCACGTAATTAATCGTTATGTTTGTAGGGACTTTTTTTGTAAGTAAATGTTCAGACAATTCATATCCTGAATCGTTTCCAGGTAGATAACGTATATAAATATGCTTTTCACCCCAAAAAGTTCGCAAACAGTTTGAAAAGAGGGGTCATGAAACTCACGGTTTTGTAGGCACTCAGTGCGAGGTCAGCTCGGGGTTCGTTTCCCTTGCTTTTACTTAGTCCCTATAATTAATATTATAATAATATTAATATTTTAATATTATTATAATCTTTATACTAAGCTGGGTTGTATAGCTAGTCTGGGTGTGGCTGTAACACCCAGAAAGTGCAATAGGCTTAGATTGTGATGTTGTTCAATGTCTAATGTTTAAACTCGAACTTGGCTCAGTTTCCCCGTTTTACCAGCTGAGCCAAGTTGCTCATTTACGCGCTTGGAAAATAGTCATGGGGATGTAAGCTTGGGTAACTGTGTTGGTTGATAAAATGATTAAGTTATAAAGAAGGATTACAATTTAGGGGTTTGGATTTGCTACGGGGCTCGTTTCCGTTTATTCAGTTTGAGTTGGAGAAAAACGCGCACAATTTACCCAAATTGTCCGGATTTCTCACAAAAAGTTCATTTTTACATAATTAATCCGAAAATATGCTTCTGGATCGTTTTTGATGTTCTGATATCTCAACAGGTTCGTTAATCACGAACTTGCCGGTTTTCATCAGAATTGAATTTGTTTAATCTTCCAATTTGCATAATCAATTATCCGTTAATCATTAGATCATGAAAATTTAGAAACTTATCAAATAAAATATTTAGATTTTTATAAAAATATTTCTGGAATTATTTACTGATTTATAAATTTATAAAAAATCATTTTATATGTTATATTTAGCCCGAAAATCATCCGTTTATACTAAATAATTTCCGAAAAATCCGCCAAAATTCCTGAGTGACCAAAACACTTCCCGAAATAACCTGTAGCAATTCCAGAAGCTAACATTTTCGAGCAAAAAACGACTATGAAAATCCGGATAAACGCAAATGTACAAAACATACCTATGGTTTTCCAAATGTCCCCAAATTTCATATGTGATTATATTATATCAAATCTGAGTTCCCCATAAAATTTAATAATTTTTCAAGCATTTTAACTAATTTTCCCAAATAAATGCCCCAAATCGATAATAAATTCGCCAAATATTCTCGGAGGGTCGAAAAATTACCAAATTTGGACAGGGACTCAATTATATTGTCTCTGATGTCCCTGAAAAGTTTTATGACCAAAAAATATGCACATCACAACCTTAACCTAAACAGCCCGTAATAAAATGTTTCGGCATTACCTTTGCGGTTTTCGCTCTCTTAATCCAATTTTTGGGTTCTCGTGCTTCTGCATAAGCTAGATACAGGGCATATATCACAAACCAAGCATGTATCATCAAGAGACCAGCCATGAAAGTTAGGGTTTCGGTTAGGGTTCTAAACCGAACTTTTGAACCGTAAAAACTTCGTTTAAACCCTCTAATCCGTGTTTATGGCCTAAAAACTATTCAAAACAGGTTCTTAACCATGTGTAGTATCAAAACATGTTTTCGAATCATTTTCATGGTTTTTGCATGATTAGAAGTAATTTTTGTCAATCAAAGATCAATAAATATGCAAAAACTCATGTTAATCAAGCTCAAAATGGATCAAAATGCTTTTACCTTAGGGTTTTTAATGGTGGGTTTGTAGAGAAGCAGCAGCTGATGTAGAGTCTGGAATTTTCATAAAAAATATTTTGTTCAAGTACTTAAACATGAAGAAAGAATAAAAAGGGGATAAAGTCCACTTTGGTGGGCTGGAGCTTTTTGGGCCCCCCTTTGGGTCCAATTTTGGCCCATTAGTCTCGTTTTGCGTGCCCGAACATAAAATCCAGAGTCCAAGTTTGTTTGGTTCTTCGCACGAAAAATCTATCGGGTACGTCAAACACTGCAAAAACGAGTGTTTTTCGGCCATTTTTGTGTAAATTTAGAAAAACATACTATTTGTTTGTAAAAATCTAAAATATTTTCATGGATCGCTTAAAACATCCCTAAAAATTGTTTGGTAGATCTTTTTCGGCTTAACGGATGATACAATGCTTGTTTCGAAACTATCTTTCGCGTTTAAATCCATAGCGGGTAGTTAAACGAGCAAGTTTTTGTTTAACTAGTTTGCTATCGAACTAAGGCCTTAATATCAATATATTGGCTTATAATAGACATATATCACTTATAGATGGCCCCTCGGGATATCTGGGTCATAACCATACTCGTTCGGTTAATCGTTTGCACGCCAATAAGCGGTTAATCGCTTATTCGATAAATGAATACTAAGGTATATCCAGTTTTGTCACAAATGTCACATTCTCCCACAGTTAAGAAATTTCGTCCCCGAAATTCAATATGCCAATTACGCCCCTTTAGGGAATAGTTTATAAGTATTTGTTTCGTAATTCGTTCTTTCTGTTTCCGAACACGTTTGATTCCCCGTTGTAGGTTCCACGAAATTTTATTCATTGAGATTTTATTGTGTCGTAACTGTTTGATTTTCCCCGCTCAACATTTTCACAATTCTCTTTATAGATTTTAGTTGTATAAAAGTTTTCAAATGGTATTAATTTCGTCCTGTCAGTAAGGCACTCGTTCTGATTCGATATATATAAAATATCGAAAGTGAAGTAATTTTGTTTAATACGCTAAGGGGTTAACCTTCAAGGAAATTTCCTACAGTTCCACGTATTCTCAAGTTAACTCGTTGGTTTCGTTAGCTCAACTAACACCTCTCAAAAATTGATAAGTTCTCGCGTTTATCAGTATAGCCCTCTTGTTAGCCTCAGGCGGCTCTCAGTTTGTTATTAATATTATGAGCTTTATCTATGATTCCCGAAATCGAATCGGATTTTGTATTTTGGATGTCGCCAATTTTCCAATTTAACAAGGTGGCGATATATATTCTTGCTCGTATAATGTAGTATATAACCACTTGTATAATATTACAATGACTGTTAGTGTACGTGGATTGAAAATACCGGTCTTACTTTCCTCTAATGTTTGAATAGTTTGTTTGGTTTGATTGTTTGTTAGAGGACAACAGACCGCATTCAGGTCGATAAGAGATCTAAAGTTTCATACACAATTCACTAAGGGTAAGATTTTGTTAAGGCGAGTTTTTCAGTTGGATAGTTGTTACAAGTCAGAAGAAAGTATTCGGAGTGGATCAGACAATGAACTATCATTCAGCTTGCATTGCTTTCTCGGGATATTTCAGGAACATGTGATAAGAGATCCATTGTAGTTTGTTCCCCTCTTCCAATGGCGTATTTCAAACTGTTGTAACGTCCCCGAGGATCTTTAGTATTCCACCTTAACTTATTATAGTGCACAACTTTACAAAACGTATGCCTATGATCTTTCTCATACCACCAGTTCCTTCATAAATTTCCTTTACATCTTCACACTAGTATTCAGTCTAACCGAACATCTGCCCTGACTTTTCTTCATCCATCACCCGATCATTGAGGCTATAAAAGATTAAAGTTTAAGTTTCGGTTCTTGTAGTAAGATATTTCATCGATTTTCACAGTCATGATTGTTTAACAAGTCCCTCCAATTTTCATTTCCTCTTATTTAATTTGTTTGATTACATATAACTCGTAGGTTTTTATGGTTGTGTATATAACACACGCGCGCATACACACACACACACACATATATGGAGTTTTATATGTTTTCCGTCCGTGTGTAACACGTAATCTAACCTATATACGTATATGCAAGAGAACAAAATAAAATTGAATATGCAATTTAATGGCATTTATTCATGGTACATTGGCTTCATATAATCCCAACTAATATATCTCCCAGCTATTAAAATGACAAAATATAATCCCAACTACGCATGTGGGTGCAAAGTTACCGAAAACTTAACCAACAATTAGTTTTTGGTGACGTGGCCGTTGAGTTGTCTCTTAACCAGCTGACGGGGATCTAGTTGACTGGGACGATGAATTGTATTAATTACAAAAAAATTAATAATAATAATAATAATAAACCCACCTCATTCAATATCTTCATCTCATATCTCTCTCGTCACTCTCTCTCCGGCCACCACCTCACTATCTCCAACCACCATCATCATCTGCTCCGACCACCGTCATTAGCCCCGTCCACCCATCACCACTATCTCTGTACACCATCACCACCGTAAAAGTATTTGGATGTCATGTTCCAAGAGTCTGAACCCTTGGTTTCCATCTGCCGGAATAGACCGTCATAAGCCCCCATCCACCCATCACCACTATCGCTGTCGCCACATACCACGGCGACACTCGCATGGACATCGAGAACCTACCCGACACCCTCAATCACAGGTCCCACCACCGCCGAGCTCAATAGGAAAACTTCTTCCGGTTACCCGAAAAACCTAGTTACCATATTTACCCATATACCACCGCTGCTGATTTGAGTTTGGATGAAGGGTTAATTGTGAGATTAAGAAGTAAAGCTAGGAAGATGAGGAAGTGGATTAAGGTTAAGAAACGGGTGTAAATGAAGGTATTGTGGAGTACATTAGGTTGACTTGGATGGTGGAGGTGGGGTGAAGGAGATGAAGATATAGAGGTGGGCCCACTAAGATAGTTAAGAGACAACTCAATGGCCCCGTCAGCTAGTTAATGACAACTCATCGTCCCCGTCAGCTGGTTAATGACAAGTCAGCGGCCACGTCACCAAAAACTAACTGCTAGTTAAGTTTTCGTTAACTTGGCACCTATATACGTAGTTAGGATTATATTTTGTAATTTCAATAGCTGGGACTTATATTTGCCAATCAGGCATAGTTGGGATTATATGAAGCCAATTTACCTTTATTCATTGGTCTAGCAAATTGAATGGTAGCGGGATTTTTTTTTCACTAATAAAAATTCGATAATAGCAAAGTTATTGATAAGGCTTAGGAGTGTTAAGTTGTAGGAAAACTATAGTTTTATCAATAGAATGAAGATGTTGATTCTTGAAAGATCTCACGGCACCAAAACCATGTGTATGAAATTGCTAAAAGAAAACACGAAGTTCAACACATGAACTCTTCGGGAAAAGTGATTATAATTTTTTTAGAACGACGACTTTCTTTTTTGTGTTTAGATCATCACACTCTCCAAATTGGAGAGGCCCGTTAACAACAACAACAACAACAATAATATAATAATAATTATAATAATAAATAAACAAATAAAAGCAGTCATAATCTAACTAATATATTAAAGCAATACATGTTCCACATGGCTTTCAAATATGCCATCCACATAGGATGCCAACTAATCAATTTCCATTTATACATACTCTACCTAATTAACTAATTTTTTAATTGTCATTCATTCAATTTAATTATTTTTATGTTAAATGATATAACAATTAATTCATTTATTACTATTTAATATTTATTAATTACTTCAATTAAACCTATTATTACTTTCTTAAAATTATATTATTAACAATTTCTAATTAACTCAATTAAGTTATTACCTCGGAAAGAATGACTGGTTTCAACAACTTGATTAATTGGTTTAATTTTTTTTAACAAAGATATTATAGATTTACGGGTCAAAAGTGTCTGGTACAAGCTGACTACATTTGGGTATAAAAATTGGAGCATAGTTGAAAAGAAGTTATAGCAATTTGATATATTTTAGGTTTAAGGATACAGTTGGTTATTAAACAGTTCATAGTATTTCACAAATAATTTGTCCTTATACTGTTTTTATGGTTATCAAGGTTTGGTTTTTTTAGCAATTGTGATTAACCCATAATGGACAAAACAAATCTGCTCATACTCGGTAAACGACATAACCAATGGTGTTGTGACTAAGGTCGTTTCTCTATATGTGAGTGAGCAACTTGACTAATTTCAACAAAAAAATGGTTATGGTTATTTTATGTGTGTGTGTAAGATTCAACCTCTTGATTTACATGATTCTTAAAAACAAATGTAAAAGCTACAATGTTACATAAAAGTTTATATATAAAAACAAAGATAAATTTATTGTTCATGTAATCTTAGTTTTTATGTTAATTTAAAAAGGCGGATTAGGCTCATATTTAGTTTAGGTCAATAGGTTTTTAGGAAATTAATTCGGCTCGAAACAGGTTATGAATGGAAAGTGCTAGGTTCGAAACAGGTTGTTTTAAAAGAATATCAAATTGGTTAGTTAAAAACATGCGTGTCAAAAAGGGTTATGATTCGAATAAACTCGGGTCGAATCGTGTTGTTTAAATCATAGTATTTTTTAACTTAAAAATAAAATTAATTATCCATGTGTTCTTAGTTTTATATTAATTTAAACAGACGGATCGGGTTCATGTTTGGTTCAAAACAAGTTTAGATCAATGTGTTTTTAGAGTAAAATAAGTTCGGATCAAAACAAGTTGTTTTAAAAGAGTATCAAATTAGTTCAGGTCAAAACGGACGGGTAAAAAACAGTTATGATGAGAATGAGTTTGGGTCGAAACATGTTATTTTAAATCATAGTATTATCTAATTCAAAAGTCAAATTCATTATTCATGCATTTTAGTTTTTTGTTAGTTTGAACGAGCGGTTCAGGTTCATATATGATTCAAAATAGTTTGTTGAAACAACCTGTATTTTCAAACCCGGTGGAAACTTTTTCCATTGAATTATTTCCTTTATGAACAATTTATGTTTAAAGCTTTCGTCACTATTATAATTAGTGTAATATATAATTTAATTTATGAGAAATTGTTATACCTTACTAAATTATTTGACATTATGGATTTCTTTAAATAATTATAATTGTTTTATATGCTTGATTTCACTTATAACTTGTATCAAATATGTAAATATTTTTTTATTAACATTATATCATTTTTCAGTTCGTGTAATACACGGGTTATTAACCTAGTAGTATAGTAAAAGAAATAATAAGCAATTATTAAAATACTAACATAAGAGACTAATATGGAATTTGGTACTCTAAAGAAGTTAAATTAGTATGAATATTTATAAAAAAAACAAAAAAAGGAAAATAAAAATATTAAGACGTAAGATGAAGTACAAGTTATAATGCTTCGATCTAAAAATACCATTTTCCCTTTATATTTTGTTTAGGGGTGAGCAGGAAACCAAATTAACCGAATAAACCGAACCAAAGCATTAATTAACCCCGGTTAGTTTTTTGTTTTTTTGAAAAACCGAATTTTCGGTTTCGGTTCGGTTTTCCATTTTTAAAAAACCGAAAAAAACCGAACTGCACCGATATGTGTTTTTACTTAAGTATGAATACAATTATATGTGTTTTTTAGATGTTATGACCGGAAACAAAACACCAAAAGGATTTACCGTTGATGGTGATGAAGATGATGAAGATTGGGAGTAAACTTTGAAGATGAATAGGATGATAATAAAGATTGAAACTAAACTTTTAGTGTTTTTTGATTAAGAACTTTGTTGAATTTTAAACTCTAGTACTCTTGCAAGTTTGTATTCGTTTGGTTCCATGTAACAAATGCCTATTTTTGTGATTTGAATATAATATATATTTTCATTTTTTTGGATTTTTTTTGCAATTCCTACGCACAAAAAAAGAAAAAAACGATTATAACCGAAATGAAACCGTAAAAAAACCGAAAAGCCGAAAATCGAAAAACCGAAAACCAAACGATTTGTGTATTTTAAAACCGACTTTTCGGTTTCCGTTTCCTCTAAAAACCGAACCGAACCATGCTCAGCCCTAATTTTGTCTATATAAATATCGTGTTTTTAATTTCTTTAATTAAAGGCTTTATGGGGGACCTTTTACTATTGAAGATTGTTTCACTACATGCTCTTCATATACATCGACAAGCAGAGCCGGCCGGGGTATAGGGTAATGTAGGCGACCGGTCGGGACACTTAATTTTCAGGGGCACAAATTTTTTTGTATATATATTTTTATGAAAAAGATATATGTATATTTGATGCTTTACCTTAATTATACAATAACTAGCTTGGTATAATGGCAAAGGGGTATGACTACCAACCAAAAGGTTCTAAGTTAGTCTCACTTGAGACATTTTAAAGCTTATTTTTATACAAAAAGTTTTTACACAACCTAAATTATAACCAAGTAAGCTTATTTAAAAATTTAATTGTTTAAACCGAACAAAAAACCATTTACATAAGGCTTAAAATTTTTTTTGCTTATATTATTCCGTTACTCGTTAGAGTCTACGGGCCTTTTTATTTCGGCTCGAACGAGCCATATAAATTCTCAGAGACGACCCTGCCGACAAGTAATAAGAATCACGCATGAATAGCCTTCCTTCTAATCGCCACAAGTAGATCCAATATAGAGAATGCAAAGATAGGGGGATATTACAACATTGGCTTACCAGTTGCCATATATAGAACTCGTACTATATGACGTGAGGATATGCTTTGCTGATTTAGGATTTTCATTACAAAAAGGGCATGATCTCTAGTGCATTGTAACATTTATGCGAGAAAGGGCATTCTTAGTTGCAATTTAACTCATATATGTTCTCTAAGCGAAGATGTTTACATTAATGAAACTCACTTACTCCATTCTGGTCTGCCAGCCAGCTCCGTTTGTCTTCAATCCTTGCCAACAAGAGATGGTTTAGTAGCTCTAAACAGCCCCAAAATTCATTTAATTATCCCTCACTTGTGGCTGAAGAGCCTACCCATGAGATGGACCTCATGAGTAGGCTTCAGCCCAGTAACGTCAACAAGCCCAACAGTGATAGGCCCAACAGCCCAAACGTTCTAGAAGCTTGCTTGGAGGGAAACGATTTGCGAGGGAAACCACATGCTGCACGTCTGATCCAGTGGGTGGTCCCATGCACGCATGTCCCGAGATAAGAGGCAGGAGCCAGGAGGTAAAGATCTACGTGTTCATCGAACCAACGGAAAGCAGAATGAACCGAAGGGCCCGGATAATATTGATGAACCCGATAGATAATATGTATAAACACCTAAAATGAGAGGAGCGGAACAATGTAAGGCATTCACTCATAGCTAATTACAATCTTTACTCACTTTTTTACATCAACCGATCTCCATTCTCTCTTGACTTGTTAGGAACCTTCCCCGTCCGGAATAGGTTCCAACATTGGTGCCATTCGTGGGACCTCTTGATCACAGGTCTTGCTGCATCATCGTAAAGAAGAATGGCAGATCAAAACTTAAATAGCATGCCACCGCCTTTTCCTTCAAGTTCTTGGAAGAGTAATGTGGTCAACAAGACAGGAGAAACAAGCACGACCCAACAAGAGCCAGACGACCGACGAGAAGCCGACGGACCTGTTCTCATCGAAGACATCACTGGGCAAGAGAACGAAGGAAGAGGGTCACGAGACGAAGAAAATGAAAAGGAAGGGTGGAAGGTGACTCCTGAGTTCATACGAGCTCATAGGGACACCTTGAGAGCTTTTCTCGACGAATAAGAAAAGAAAGAAAAACTGGAGGCACTTCGAGCTCAGCTTTCCTTTCGAAATGCCGGGGCCACAGCTGAAAACGGAAGGCCGAAATACTCCAGGAGGAAGTCCTGACACGCTAATAGAATCCTTGATGACCCTCCTGTCTATAGTCAAAGGAAAGGAGAAGACGCTAGAAAATCCCATGGAGGCCCCCTATCGGCCCAGGGACACGTCTGACGTCTCCAAGTTCACAAAATGAATAGCAGAAGCCCAATTGCCTCCCAAGTTAAGGTACCCCTCCACGGTAGACAAGTACGACGGTACGCAAGACCTCGAAGATCACCTACACGCCCATAGGGGAGCCGGGCTAGTGAGTGACTGGCCCATGCCAGTATGGTGTCTTATGTTCCCCTAGACGTTAACGGGGGGAGCACGGGTCTGGTTCAATAGTATAGAGCTAGGAAGCGTTGACAACTACGAAGAGTTGTGAGAGAAGTTTCTTCAAAATTTTAGCCAACAACGAAAGCCATGAAGAATCCGAATGAGATTCTTCACATATGGAGGAGAGACGAGGAAAAGATAGAACAGTTTATGGAAAGGTACATAGCCGAAAGCATGAATATAAAGGGTGTACCAGAGGTGATGAAGATAAGTGGGTTCATCAACGGGGTAAGGTTCTCCCAGCTCACGGAGAAGTTGGGGGGAGACTTCCCTATAACGTTTGATCAATTGATGGAAAGGGTCAGGGCTTTTGTTAGGGGAAAGGATACAGGCTCCAAGTTAAGGGAGTGGGAAGGAAAGAAGGGGACCATCAAGGTGGGAGGCATGGGGGGGGGGGGGGAATACACGGGAGGAGCCCACGTCGTCTGGGGAAGGGCACTCGGGGAGGGAGTGAGGTTCTCCCCTTACAAACTCCCACACCCCGTAAATCCCTCCTACTACTCCCCACGAATTCCCACCTATACGAGGTCGGAAGCTCCCCACCACAGGCCCCTTTTGGGAGATCGATTGGGTGCAGGGTCAGGAGATGTGATGATCGCTGACAGAACCATGTACACTCCCAGGCCCCCAGCCCAAGCGAAACAGCCTTACAAGCCCAATCCCCAGGGGTTTTGCAATTATCACAAAAGCCAACGGCACTCTACCAAAAGCTGTGTGTAGTTGAAAAGGTTATGGGAAGCTGCGTTGAAAGCTGGATAATTGCCACTACCCTCCAAAGAAACTACCTCAAAAGTTGTAGACATTCAATTCAGCCTACCCATCTAATTTATCACCACCTACTAAATATTTAGCATATGCGGGGACTTGTTTAATTGCATTTATGAGGGGTAAATTAATTTTTACCTGTTTAAAGATTTCCCACATTTCCTCCTGCTGTGGGCCCCTCTTTCTAAGTGCCGATGAGGTCTCGGGATTCACCAGTGCCCGAGGAAACGAAACGATTTTATTCGTTGGGCCCGTATCCTTGGCGGTTGGTGTTCCTGTTTTATTTATTGGTTTAATTTTATTTTTATTTACTTGTTTCGGTTTACTTTTCGGTTCAGTTTCAACCTCATCGTCACTCTTCCCATCTTCCCCCAAGTCCTCCACCACACCTTCAATGAAAGGCGGTGGAGCTACCCCGTTATTGTATACCTTTCCGCTCCTAAGGGTACTTACCTGGTTGACTTGAGCACTCTTACCGTTTGAAGAACTGCTACTCTGATGGTTCGGATTTTTCAATGTGTCACTCGGTAGCTTTTTCGGGCTTCAAGGTGGCCATCTCTTCTGCCAATTGACTCATTTGCCTATCTCTTGTGGCATTGGCTTTTTCTTGAATCTCCATTCTTCGGCTCAAGTCCTATAGTAGTGTTAGGATTTCTGAATCTTGCGAAGGACTTTGACCTTGAGCCGCCCCTTGACTTTGCTGACCATACTGATAATTTTTCTGATAACTCTTGTTATAACCCCCTGACTCCTTTTGATTATATCCATCCTGACCGCTTCCCCTCTCATTCCCATATTGACGCTGATTCGACTGATAATTTGCTCTTTGGGAATTACCTTGAAAATTCGGGTTTTGTTGCGTGTTCGGGTTTCCATAACTGAAGTTGGGGTGGTTTCGGAGGCCCGGGTGATACGTGTTCGGATTCATATTATTGTTGTTGTACCTCTTCTCATCCTGAATAAAGTTCACCTCCTCTTCTTCCTCCTCTTCGTCCTCCATCACAACTCCACATGTCGCCACTACATGGCATATTCCACCACATCCCTCACAAACTGGATACGCCTTTCCTGACTTGCCTTTATCTTTCACTCCCACACCCATCAACTGATCCAATTTTCTCTCCAACCTAGCCATACGATCATCCGACTCACCACTATCCATTGCTTTCATATCCGCCCTTTTTACCATGCGATTCGACTGAGCTTGCCTTTTCGAGTACATTGCATGTTGCTTTAAGTGTTGCCAATCTACATTCTCATCATTAGTCAAAAACGACCCATTCGTGGTCGACTGAAGATCACGCACGTCATTACTCGACAACCCGTCATGAAACGCTTTGATCAACTCCCACAACGCAATACCGTGATGCGGACAAGTTCTCAACATCCTCTTGAATCTAGTAAATGCCTCATGAAAAGTCTCACCCGAATTTTGCTGAAAATTTTTGATGGAGGTTCGGGCTTCAGACGTTCTTTGCGGTGTGTAATACTCGTCTAAGAATTGCTGAGCCAGGTCTTGCCACATATAGATACTTGCTGACGGTAAAGGTAAGAACCACTGCTTTGCTAGATCTTTAAGACTGAACTGAAAAACCACTAGCTTGACTTCATCAACAGTGAACCCTTGACTCGAGATAGTGGCACAAATTGCATTGAACTCGCTCAAAGGCAAGTACGGTTCTTCAGATTCTTTCCCATGAAAAGTAGGCATCCCGGTCAGGTTGCTTTGCCTTACTGAAAACGTTGTTCCTTCTCGTACAGGGATTACAATGGGAAGCGGGTTCGTGGCCACTTGTGGAATGAAGTGGCTTTGACCCCCCCGAACGGGCGGTGGAACAAATGCCGTCGGAACCCCATCATCGAACTCATATTCGAGAAGCTGCGGCTCAGGAATCTCCTGTTGTCTGTGGGCTCGGCGGTTTCTTGGTGGTTAAGCGGGCTCGGGTGTTCGGTTTCTGGGAGGTTGTTGTTGTTGTTGTCTTCTATAATACCGATCCCCTTGCACGTCTTCCATCTCATCTTCATCCTCGAATTCATCAAAATGGTCAAATCCCCTCCGCCGATCATACTCAAACTCGACTCTATTGTGCGGTGGTTCAGACCTGATTGAACGATCATCTCTCATTTTATATCTTCTTTGAGCTTTCGGGTTTCGGTTTTGGTGAATTGGTGGGTTGAATGGTGGTAGGTCATGGATTGGTGGGTTTTGTGGAATGTTTTATGCGACATTTTGTGGAATGGGTTGTTCTCGATTGTGCGGCGGGTTAAGGTTATCGGGTTGAAACATAGGTGGAACCGAGTAGGGGTTATCTTCTTGATGATTCATGTTTTGTTCTTCGGTCTTGAAGTTTCACCCCTTTTTTGTTTTGCTCGGTTTCTTTTTGCAGCTTTTCTCAATCTCGGGATCAAACTGCAACACCTCCTTGTCTCGAGCCAATCTCGTATGCATCAACTTGAAAGATTAATTGCACACTACAAACAAGCACAACCCGCGTAAAATCAACGAAGAAAAGAAATTAAACTAAAGTTAAACTAAATTACGCTAATTTAAACTAAACTAAACTAGCACTAAGCGCGTTGAGTCCCCGGCAACGGCGCCATTTTGACGTAGGCTGTCGTGGTCTACTCAAACAATTAATTTTAAGACTTAAATACCTATAAGTATGGGTAAGTAAGGTCGTCTTCTCAGGGACTCAAGGAAAGTGCAAGTTTATTTACTAATTTGATTATTAAACTAATGCGGACAGTCGATGTCAAGCAGTTTTAAGAAAAAGATTTATTAAAACTAATTATTACTTAAAAATGAATTGTAAACAATATTAATGAAAACATTCATTCTAGGTTCAAGTAATGTGACTTTCAACTTAATTCCAGATTCACTTGTCTTAATTGCGCAGTAATTACTAGACCTAGTAGTTTGATTGTGATGACAAACGATACCCTAACCAAATTGTTGACACAATTGAACTCGATCTACACAATTACTAAATTATATTTTATGACAACTAATTAGGTAACATGAACCGATGATTATAAGCTCAATGATACAAGAGCCTAACCCTAAGTGTTGATGAACAAAACGAAACAAGTGATGCACTAATCAATAATCGCAAATATAAATTGTTTAAACAATCTATCAATCAATTAAACAAGATAAAAGCAATAACTCAAATCAAGTTCATAACTTTAAGCATAGAAAATCTGGTCTCAAGAAGAATTACACAAAACCTTAGCCTAGAATGAACAAAGGACTTAGCCAAGCATCGACATATCAAGTAAACAACTTATCTTTGATGACATACAAACCCGAGATGAACCGAAAGTCTTGGAATGGTGAAAGATCGCCCTAAGCAGCTTCTTTTGCCTCTGGAAGTCGTCTATCACCGAATGGGGAGGTTAAAGGGTTTATATAAGGCAAAACCTAAATTTTTGGCCGACTTAAGCATCTTCGCGTATCGCGAAGATGTCCAGGCATGCTTCTTCGCATGTCGCGAAGGACAAAATAGTCGGTTTCCAGATTCTGCAGCTTCGCGTATCTCGAAGCTGCCCTTCTTTGCATCTTCGCGTATCGCGAAGATGTAAATTTTAATATTTTTCATTTTTCTTTTCTTGAATGCCTCGTGATGCGTGCACGTCCAATCTCTCACTTCTCGATCTTCGTTCCAAGCTCGTAAATATCCTCGTTAAGCTCCATAGCTTCCAATATCCTGAGAACATGTAAACTATGCTTGACGTACCAATGTTCATTCATTTATTAAACTAAAATTAACTAATTAACATATAAAATAAACTAACTTTTGCCCAACCATCAGAAGACGAAGACAAGCACTTTGTAGACATGATCAGATGGAGGGTAGGTGAAGAAGAAAAAAAGGGAGAGGCCAGCCAAAGTGGGAAAGATGGAGGCGTTCCTAAGGAACCCCGTATGGATGAATGTTCCTCTGTCGTTTTCAGGTTTGACCAATGAAGACGCTAGGGAGATACCGTTAAACATATCGGCCAGTGTAGCAGAGCACCGAGTAGCCTACGTACATGTGGATGGAGGAAGCGGCGTAGAGGTCATATACGAACATTGTTTTGCAAGACTTCAGAAAGACGTCAGAGAAAGACTAGAAGAAGATATGTGTCCGTTAGTGGGGTTTTGAGGGGAGGTGGTAAAGCCTTTGGATTCGTTAACCCTACTTTACAGCTTGAAAGATGGGGAAAAAGTCTGAACCGTCTGTTTGCGGTTCTTGGTAGTAAGGGCTCCGTCCAAATACAATATCATACTGGGACGCCCCGGTATGAGAGCCCTCCGAGCCATAGCCTCTACAGCACACGGGTGCATAAAGTTTTCGACTCCCAAGGGCATGGCCACTATAAGATCCTCGGCTGAAATTGTGGCCGGTGTGAGCCCGCGAAGTGAACCACAAAAGAAGCAGAAGGGAGCGGAGGAATGGGTCCTAAACGAGGAGCATCCAGAGCAAATAGTGAAGATTGGGACCTTGCTGACAGACAAGGGGAAGGTGGGGCTAAAGGAAATGTTGTTAAGGAGTGTGGATGTGTTTGCATGGAGGCACGAAGACATGATGGGGGTCCCGAGAGATCAGGTACAACATAATCTCAAAGAATTTCATTGGATGGAACCAGTAAAGCAAAAAAAGAGAAGTTTGGGGCCGGAGAAGAGCTAGGATGTTTTGGAAGAAACGTGGAAGTTGCTATAAGCGGGAATAGTAAGAAAGGTTAGATATTCTCAATGGATATCGAACCCGGTGATGATAGCCAAGTAAAATAATAGCTGGCGAATGTGCTTTGATTTTAAAGATCTGAACAAAGCATGCCCAAAAAAGACGCTTATCCCTTACCAGAAGTTGAAAAGAAAATAGAATTTTTGGCCCAGTTTCCTCTAAGGTGTTTCCTGGACGCCTATAAAGGGTACCGTTAAGTGCAGATGAACCCCAAAGATGAGGAGAAGACGGCATTCTACACCGATGAGGGGACCTTCTACTACACGAAAATGCCATTCGGCCTAAAGAATGCAGAGGCCACGTATCAGCGATTCGTAGATAAGGTCTGCGAATATCAAAGAGATAGGAACGTGGAAATTTTTGTAAACGACCTGGTCGTCATAAGCAAGAACGAAGTGGGGATGCTGGATGACATCAAAGAAACATTTCAAATGTTAAGAGGGGCCAATATGAAGTTAAATCCAGGTAAGTGCTCTTTCAGGGTAGAAGAGGGGAAATTTCTGGGGGTACCGGTAACGAAAGAGGGAATAAAAGCCAATCCAGAAAAAGTAGAAGCGCTGATTCAGATGAAATCCCCCAACAACCTCAAGGAGCTACAAAGACCGAATGGGAGGCTTGTAGCTTTAAACAGGTTCCTTTCCAAAATAGCAGAAAGAACCTTGCCCTTTATGGCCGTTCTAAGGAGAAGTACGAAGAAAAGCAAATTCTGCTGGGATAGGGAGGCAGAAAAGGCCTTCCAGGACTTAAAAAGGCACCTTTGTGAGCTCCCTACAATAGCAACCCCCCCAACCCAGTAAGATGCTAACATTATATCTATCCTAGACAACAAAAACAATAAGCTCGGTGTTGATGGTCGAAAAGGGGGAGGCACAGATACCTATTTATTTTGGTAGCCGCACTTTAAAAGGACCAGAGGAGAGGTACTTGCTAGTAGAAAAGTGGGTGCTAGCCCTCATCTACATGGCTAGAAAGTTGCGAAGTTACTTTCAAGCACATGTAGTACAAGTGCTCACTGACCAACCTTTGCAACAAGTATTGTCGAAACCGGAATTTTCAGGAAGGTTAACAAAGTGGGCAATTGAACTGGGAGATCACACACTCGAGTACAAACCGAGAACCGCCATCAAAGGGCAGGTTTTAGCAGACTTCTTGACAGAAACAGAAGGGGAAAAGGAAGAAGAAAAGGGGGAAGCGTCCTCTCCCAAAGAAAGCGAAGGGAAAGAGGAAAACAAGGGGGAAGTTTTAAGGAAACTATACACAGACGGGGCCTCCAACGAGGAGGGAAGTGGGGCCTGGCTCATTCCAGTAAGCCCTAAAGGAATCGAGCTAACTTATGCCATACGACTGGGTTTCCCTAGTACCAACAATGAAGCAGAGTACGAGACACATCTAGCTGGCCTCAGAATAGTCAAAGGGGTAAGGGCAAAGAGAGTTCGAGCTCACGTTGACTCCCTCTTAGTGGCTAATCAAGTAGGGGGAAGCTATGACGCTAGAGACCCAAAGATGAGGGAATACCTCAAGGTCACACTGAAACTACTAAAGAAATTCAAACACGCAGAGGTAGTGCACATCCCCAGAAGCTCTAATAAAAAAGCTGACGCATTGAGTAAATTGGCTGCGGTTTCTTTCGATCACCTAGGTAGGGAAGTAAAGGTAGAAACTCTCAAGCAACCGTCAGTGACAGAGGTAATGGTCACCCATGTAGGGGTAAAGAAAGCAACTGGATGACCCCACTCATAAGATACCTCCGGGAAGGAAAGGTTCCAGAGGATAAAGAAGAAGAAAGGAAGTTGAGGGTCAAGGCCCTACAGTATGAAATCATTTAGGGAGACTTGTATAGGAAGTCCTGCTTAGGACCCTCCCTCAAATGCATTGACTTGGGGGAAGTAGAGTATGTGATAAGGGAGATACATGAGGGGATCTGTGGAATGCATATGGGGGTGAAAATGGTGGTCGCCCGAGCCATGAGGGCTGGGTATTACTGGTCGGCCATGTTTTTGAGTGTTGTCAAAGAAATACAAAAGTGCGACCATTGCCAAATACATGCACCAGTAGGAAGAAAACCGAAGTCAAACCTAATACCGGTAAGCTCCTCATGGCCTTTCCAAAAATGGGGGATAGATATAGTAGGACCCTTTCCAGAAGGAGCAGGAAAGACAAAATTTCTATTTGTGGCGATTGATTACTTCACAAAATGGGTGGAGGCCAAGCCATTGCGTACAATCACAGGGCAACAGATTAAAAGGTTCGTGTGGAAGAGCATTATTTGTAGGTTTGGGTTGCCATATGCCATTATTAGCGATAACGGAAAGCAATTCCCCAACAATACTTTCCGAGAATGGTGCAACCAGCTAAAGATAAAGCAAGTGTTCACATCGGTAGCCCATCCCCAGGCTAATGGTCAGGTAGAGTGGGCAAATAGAAGTGTGGTGGAAGGAATCAAGGGAAGGTTAGGAAGGCAGTGGGATTCATGGGTGGAAGAGCTACCTCACGTTCTGTGGGCACACAGAACCATGCCAAAAACCAGTAATGGGGAGACACTATTCAGCCTAACATATGGGACGAAAGCGATGATACCAACAAAAATTGGGGCACTAACACGTCGAACCTTCCAAGTGGAAGACGGGAATGAGGACGATTTACTATTAAACCTGAACTTAGCAGAAGAGAGAAGAGAGGAGGCAGCAAGACGGAAGGTGTTGTACAAGAAGAAGATCAAAAAATATTACAACACAAGGGTCAGAGAGGTCAAGTTTAGAAAGGGGGACTTGGTATTGTGAGAAAACGAAGCAAGCAGGAAGGAGGATCAGGGAAAGTTGGGACCAAAATGGGAAGGGCCCTATGAAATTATGTGGGCCGGGGAGAAAGGGGCCTACAAACTGGCCGACCTAGCGGGGAAAGAGATTCCAATAACATGGAACTCTATGCAGCTTAGAAAATATTATGCGTAAAGGCGTCAACAAGAGAATCAAGGATCAGACAAAATAAGGAACCTCCCCACGAGGAAGGCCAAGAAAACATAACTTTTGTTTTTGTATAATGCTAATGTAAACGTGATCCTAATGCATGAAAGTGTTTTGGGAAAACAAAGCGTGTAGAGACAAAAAGTGAGTCCGTCTCACCAAAACACAGTAAATATAGCACACGAGTTCGTCTCGGAAAAGCTCACATAACACTCCCTTTTAAAGCGTCCTAAGGAACAAAAAGGGAAGGCCTCGCCGATAGGCTATATGGTTAACCAATAATTACTTGTGAGCTACAAAAGCTACGATAAAGTGCAAACACAACAGCTTATAAAAATACGAAAGGAAGCGATGTTCAAGCAAGCCCACACATGGGCAAACACAATCATTGTCTAAACAACAACCACATCATAACAAATACAAACAAAAAAGAAAGTAACATAATTGTTTGAATAAGGCAACCAACTACAAGCAAAAAACGCTAAGGGAGGGGAGAAGGAGGATCCACAACGGAGGCAAGGGCTTGAATGTCTTCTATGGAGATCTCGGGATTAGAGGAGACTTGTGCAAGGATAGGAGGAACATGAGCAATAAGGGCCACGAAAGCCTCTTGAGCCTCCGTCTCCGCAGAAGAAGAAAATGAAGGGACCTCTTGGAGAGTGGTCCCTTGAGAGCAATGCTCGTAACCTGCACGAAGACCATGTTGGAACCCGGAAGCAAAAACTGCTCGGCTAAAAGCATCCTGGACCTCCAACATTTCTATACAACCTAAAGCCTTGTCATATACATGATGGAAACCTTTGGAAATGATCCACCTCTTGTCCCCCTCAAGTTTCATTGCAACCCCCTGCAAACGGGAACATTCCCCCCTCAACCAATCAACTTCCCTAGACAAGCCTACAACCTTCTGCTCCTCTTAACCTTTGACAGCCTCCAACTGTTCCTTAGCAGACTTATGCTTAGCATGCTCACGATCCAAAGAGGTTTCCAATTCATGGATCTTCACAAGGGCAGGAGTTCCTTCAAGCTGAAAGAACACAAATAGTTTACAAAAAAAAAAAGAAGAAGAAGAAGAAAGAAAAAAGAAGAAGAAGAAAGAAGGAGAAGAAAGGAAACTAACATAAGCAATTTTGGCCTAAGCCTCAAGAAGAGAAGTGCGAATAGAGTCAAGATCGACAGCCTTCTTGCGAGCAATGTCAAGTTCAGTGGTCAAATCAGAAACTTGCTTCTTAGAGGACTCTAAAGCAGCCTCTAACCCAGGAACACCAAGACTCTTCTCTTCAGCAAGTGTAACCCTCCTCCGCATCTCCATGATCCTTTTAGTATAATCTTCAACTGATGTTTTCAAGCCGGCTGATGTGTTGTAAAACACACGTATTTTCCGCACGTTTTATCTACGTATTGTAATATATTTTATGTGCTTTTACTTAATTTTTATAGGTTTTACATATATTTAATAATCATGTAGGTTTTTGGGTTACAAGGAAGAGAAACCGAGCTTTTGGAGTAGTTTACGAGCCTTTTACGCATACGTTTTCAAGTAAAAACTCAAGGCCCGGTCCGTTACATCATGGAAAAGCCCAAGCCTACTATTATATTATAATATAAAAAAGAAAAGAAACCCTAAGGGCTGGAACTACTGGCCGATCGCAGCAGGGACAACAAGGAACCAAGGAGAAAATCTTTTTTCGGCTTAGGGTTTAATCATGTAGCGGCTAGGGAAGGAAGAAGACACAAGAACCAAGCCTCGGGATTGATTCTCCATCATGTTTGACAGCCAAGAGCAGCGCGGAATACCTAATATCCTTTCATCAATTTCATAGTTCATACACTTTAATTTTCTTGTTCAATTGTTAATTTGTTTTGCAATTGATTGAAAGATTGAATTTTTTATGACTAGGATTGGTTGTTGCATGATTGTTATGATGATTGGTATGAGTTTAATGACGATTTTAATGAGTATTTGCTGCTGTCCAATTATGATTCTCGGCTAATCTTGTTAGTTCTACCTAGGGATGATGTTAATTGTTAGGTTTTGATAGGTTTTATGGATTGTTTGATTGATAGACCTTAATTGCTATTGTAAAGTTTGATTTAGACATGAAATAGGTTGTGTTTAAGGGCTAGAAATATTGGTTAATTCATTGCATAAACCCCGTGTGTCGGTTGATTAGTTTTGTATTGATTGATCGGTGCATTGTTTGATTCTAGACTTTGTGTTTAGGGTTTGTTTGCGGTAGGTACCACCGTAGGGTTTAGTTGCGTGATTATTTGGATTAAGTACAGCGGTTAGACACCTTCTTTGAGATCGATAGGTGATAAGAAGTAGGGTCGTCTCATTATCTTTGCATGCTAGAATAAGGATTGCGCGAGAGCGAGTTCGTTTCTTGTCAGGTTTAGGTGTTTTGAGCGACTAGTTGATCTGTTTTGGTTTAAGTTGAATTGTTCCTCTATCCTTGGTTGTGTAGTATTCATTGCCATTAGGGTCGAGTGTTGTTGAGACCGAGAGGTGATCTAGCATTAGAACACGTTAGCAATTGTTTCCCGGTTTGGTCGTTTTAGCCGATTTTGAGTAGTTTAGGCTTGTTGAGTGAGACCGAGATGTAATCCAGTGAACCCGAGAGATCCTTAGTCGTGTCATCTTTAGGAACCGGTGTCTTGAAGTCATTCAATCCATTAGCTTGTTAGGCCCACAATTTGATTCGGACCTAGGTAGACGTTTTTCTCCATCCTAAGTTAACACAGTTAGTTCCCCGTTAAGTTTTTATTTTCGGTAAGTTTTGTCAGTCAGTTAGGTTAGTCCAGTTTAGTAATTAAAAAGAAAAAATCAATTAAATATTATTCTTAGGTAGGTCTTGTCTAGGGTTAGTGATCGTTAGCGTCTTACGTGTCCACGTGTTCGATACTCGGACTTCCTAGGTCTATACTACTTGCGATTGGTACACTTGCCGGTTGTGTGTGGTTTTAGGATTTTCGTTTTAATATTAAAGCTTAGTTGTGAGGGTCTTTGCTATTGGGTTATTAGACACACATCAAGTTTTTGGCGCCGTTGCCGGGGACACGGTTATAGGCGTTTTGAGAGCAATCCGAGTTAGGACTTACATTTTGTGCTACTTGCAATTATTTTTGTTTTATTTTACTTATTTGTTAGAATAGTGTAGATAATCTTATTTCTAATTATAGTTTTTATGCAACAGACTCGATCTCGTGGACCATCTGACACTGAAGCATTTCCCGAGCCAGAGAGAGAGTTTCGTGAGAGAAATCGTCCCGTTTCACCCTCATCCACTTCTTCATCCGTTGACTCCGACGATAGGGATAGGATCATGGGCGACATTCCACCACCGTGGAGGACAGTTGCGGACTGGGCCCGACCGGCCAATGCTGGCGCGAGATCCAGCATCGCACCACCCGCCATTGGAGTTGCTATGAACTGGCAGATCCGTCGAACATTCTAAATACCATTGCTCATTCTGCTCAGTTTCATGGGTTGCTTCACGAGAACCCGCACTCTCATCTTACTCACATCGTGCATATCTACGACACTCTCCATCTTGCGGGCATTTCCGAAGACGCCGTTAAGCTCCGCGTCTTTCCGTTTTCACTCGCTGATCAAGCGAGTCTGTGGCTCGAGTCCCTCCCACAGGGCTCTATAGCTACTTGGGCTGCCATGCAGACCCAATTTCTTGAAAAATACGATCCTCCGGCTAAGGCCGCTCGTTTGCGTAACCAGATACATTCTTTTCAGATGGAGGACACCGAGAGTTTTTACGAGACCTGGGAGCGATTTAAGAATCTATTAGTGTTGTGCCCGAACCACGGCTTGCAAGATTGGGCGGTTGTCGAGAAGTCCTATAATGGACTGACGTATGCGACACAGAGTATGCTCGACACGGCTGCGGGAGGAAATTTGCTGACGACAAAAGACCCCGATGAGTGTATCGCTTTGTTCAATGGGCTAGCTATGAGTGGATACCAAAGACCACCCGCCAGGGGTGATAAGACCGTCGATTCTATTTCACGTGGTATGCATTCGGTGGACACGACCACCACACTCACAGCACAGGTAGAGGCGTTGGTGAAGATGGTGAAGGACATGCAGACGAAGAGTAAGTTGTGTGAGATCTGCATAGGTGGGCATGATACCGTTTAGTGCCCATTCAGTTCGCAGGAGGAGGCCGTAGACTTCATAGGAAATCCAAACCGAAATCCAAATTCTTTCAATTCTTATAATTCGGGATGGAGGGGCAATCAGAACTTCAACTGGAGGAGCGGCAACCAGCCCGGTTTTCAGCAACGCCAGGGTTTATTTCAGGATGCCGGTGAGGGATCGAGCAGTGGGGAGAAGAAGCCCACTTTGGGGGAGATGATTGTGCAACAGACGCAGATGTTGTCGCAACTTATGACGCGTGAGGATTCCCGACACAAGGAGACACAGGAGAAGTTTCGAGAGTACGAGCAGTTCATGAGGAATCATGGAGCGTCGATTCAGAGTCTTGAGCGGCAGATGGGGGAGATAGCTAGTCGATTGAATGAGAGGCCATAGGGTGCGCTACCGAGTAACACCGAGCAAACCCCGAAGGGATTCGCTAAAGCTGTGACAACGAGGAGCAGTGCAGGGGCACGAGATGAGCCCGGGATTCAGTAGAGGTTTAGAGGAGGAGTCGTCGAGGAGCCTGCAGTAGTTGTAGAGGAGCAGGTGGCTGAGGAGATTCAGATGGAGTCTCCACCGGCCCAGGTGCATTAGAGGAGCAGCCCAGGGAGTTCAGCACAGGCCGAGAGACAGCAGCTACCGAGCGAGCCGCCGAGAGTCTACAAACCTAGAGTACCATACCCCGGGAGACTCCGCAGAGATAGAGATGAGGAGCAGAATTCCAAATTTCTTGATCTTTTTAAGCAGCTTCACCTTAACATTCCATTCCTTGAGGCACTGACTCAGATGCCTAAACACGCAAAGTTCCTTAAGGATATCCTTTTGAATAAGGAGAAGCTTGCTGAGGTCGCTTCCAGCCCATTGAGTGCTAGCTGTTCTGCTGTCTTACAGAGGAAATTACCAGAAAAGATGGCCGATCCAGGGAGTTTCACGATTCCCTGCATCTTGAGTGATGATACGGGTATTCATGCGCTGGCTGATCTCGGTGCCAGTATTAATCTCATGCCGTATTTCGTGTATCGCAAGCTGGGTCTAGGCGAATCGAGGCCTACCAGGATGAGTATCCAGCTTGCTGACCGTTCTGTGAAATACCCTCGAGGGGTGGTCGAGAACATGCTGGTTCGTGTCGACAAGTTCATCTTCCCTGTGGATTTTGTCATTCTCGACATGAACTACGATGATAGCGTACCACTGATTTTAGGCCGACCATTCCTTGCCACTGCACAGGCGTTGATCGACGTCTGCGAGGGTAAGTTGATTTTGAGAGTTGGGGATGAGAACGTCACCTTTGACGTTCGACAGTCACTGAAACACCCCAAGTCTGCTGATGACTCCATGTACTTTATTGATACCATCATGGAGCATGTTAGGGAGTTTTTCAGCGAGATCTATGGAGGATCTGCCTCCGACACTCAGATTCTCGATAGGGACAATCCGAAGATTGAGATGGTTGCCATGACCGATCAGTCAACGGAAGATGACGCTGAGTCACATCACCCAAAGTCTGAAGTGTCTGCTAGGATCATACGTGACGATCTGATGGACCGAACTTCTGTTGAAAGCCCCCCTCCTTCCTTAGAGCTTAAGGATTTACCTTCCCATTTGGAGTACGCGTTTTTGGACGAGGAGGGGAAGTTGCCGGTTATTGTCGCATCTGCTTTGACGGAGGTAGAGAGAGAGAGAGACTGTTGAGGGTGCTTCGAGAGCACAAGGAGGCCATTGCATGGAAGATTATCGACATCAAGGGTATCAACCCTTCGTTTTGCACGCATAAAATCCTTATGGAGGATAATTATAGGACAGTTGTTCAGCTGCAGCGGCGGCATTATCTGAAGATGCAGGAGGTCGTGAAGAAGGAGATCATCAAACTCCTTGATACGGGGATCATTTTCCCTATTTCTGATAGTTCGTGGGTTAGTCCAGTCCAAGTGGTTCCCAAAAAGGGTGGCATGACTGTCGTCACCAATGAGAGGAACGAGCTCATTCCCACTAGGACTGTGACAGGTTGGAGAGTCTGCATCGATTACCGCAGACTGAATGATGCAACGAGGAAAGACCACTTTCCTCTACCTTTCATTGATCAGATGTTGGAGCGTTTGGCAGGTCAGCAGTACTACTTCTTCTTAGATGGTTTCTCCGGGTACTTTCAGATTCCTATTGCTCCCGATGACCAGGAGAAAACCACGTTTACCTGCCCATATGGTACGTTTGCCTATCGACGTATGCCGTTCGGACTGTGTAACGCTGCAGCCACATTTCAGAGGTGCATGGTGGCTATATTTCATGACATGATCGAGGACTCCATGGAGGTGTTCATGGACGATTTTTCTGTGTTTAGGAGCTCTTTCGATCAGTGTCTCTCCAACCTTGAGAGGATGTTGGCCCGATGTATTGACACCAACCTAGTTCTTAACTGGGAGAAGTGTCACTTCATGGTACGCGAGGGCATCTTTTTGGGGCATCGTATTTCGAGTGCGGGGATAGAGGTTGACCGAGCGAAGGTCGATACCATCTCTAATCTTCCCCCGCCCACTTCCGTGAGATCCATCCGGAGTTTTCTGGGTCATGCTGGGTTCGATCGCCGGTTCATTAAAGATTTTTCTAAGATTGCGAGACCCATGACCAAACTCTTGGAGAAGGATGCCCCATTTGTGTTTTCTGAGCAGTGTATCGAGGCGTTTGATCTTTTAAAAGACAAACTCGTTAACGCCCCGATCATGATTGCTCTCGACTGGTCGCTTCCTTTTGAGTTGATGTGTGATGCCAGCGACTTCGCAGTCGGAGCGGTTCTTGGACAGCGGAAGGATAAACACTTGCATCCGATTTACTATGCGAGCCGGACCTTGAATGGTGCACATGAGAGTTACACCACCACCGAGAAAGAGCTTTTAGCTGTGGTGTTTGCATTCGATAAATTTAGGTCCTATCTTGTTCTGTCCATGACGATTGTGTACACGGATCATTCTGTCATTCGTTATCTCTTTAGCAAACAGGATGCTAAGCCACGTCTTATCCGATGGATCTTGTTGCTTCAAGTGTTTGATATTGAAATCCATGATAAAAAGGGGGTCGAGAATGTGGCAGCCGATCATCTTTCGCGTCTTGAGGGAGCTGAGTTAGGAGAGCTGGGGGTCAGGATTAATGACCACTTTCCAACAGAGAGTCTTATGTTTGTTTCGGCTCAGGATGAGGCTTTCCTATGGTTCGCCGACTTTGCGAACTATCTTGCGGACGGGTATTACCCGAAGATGTCTTACCAGCAAAAGGAGAAATTCTTTGCTGATGTTAAGTTTTACCTGTGGGACGACCCGTATCTTTTTCGTATAGGTGCTGACCAGTTGATCAGGAGGTGTGTTGACGTTAAGGAGGGATGGCAGATTCTGAGCCATTGCCATGTTGGAACCGACAGGAGGTCACCACGGTGCGAGTTTGACGGCAAAGAAGGTGTTTGATTGTGGATTTTATTGGCCTTCGATTTTTAAGGATGCGCACGCGTTTGTGAAGAGTTGTGATCGTTGCCAGCGTGTCGGCAACATCTCGTCGCGAAATGAAATGCCCCAGAATGCTATTCAGGTTTGTGAGGTTTTCGATGTGTGGGGCATTGATTTCATGGGACCGTTTCCATCTTCGCGTGGGAACAAGTTTATACTCGTGGCGGTTGATTATGTCTCGAAGTGGGTTGAGGCCAAGGCCTTACCCACTAATGATGCCCGAGTTGTACTCCGTTTTCTCAATAGCCTTTTTGCTGTTTTGGTGTCCCGAAGGCGTTGATCAGTGATAGAGGAACTCCCTTCTGCAATGCGCAGATGGAGAAGGCGTTGCGTTGCTATGGAGTCACCCATCGGCTTGCAACCGCCTACCACCCACAGACTAGTGAGCAGGTGGAAGTGAGTAATCGGGGAATCAAACGTATTCTTGAAAAAACGGTTGGTTCGAATCGTCGGGATTGGTCCGACAAGTTGGATGACGCGTTGTGGGCCTTCCGTAAAGCCTACAAAACTCTGACAGGTTCCACACCGTTTCGAATGATTTATGGGAAGGCCTGCCACCTGCCTGTTGAGTTAGAGCACCGTGCTTCTTGGGCCCTACAGAGGGTTAACTTTGATATGTCTGCCGCAGAGAGCACTCGTTTCCACCAGTTGCACGAGTTAGAGGAGCTGAGAGATCACACCTACGCGTAGTCATTTAGGTATAAGGAGCGGACGAAGGAACTGCACGATAGGAAGTTAAAGGGTAACAAGCAGTTTAAGTGTGGGGATTTGGTTTTAGTGTATAACTCCAGGTTGAGGTTATTCCCGGGAAAGTTGAGATCCCGATGGTCGGGACCGTTCACGGTCAATGAGGTCTTCCCACGGCACTGTTGAGATGGAGGATAAAGGCGGGAAGTTTAAGGTGAACGGTCGTAGACTGAAGCACTACATAGGAGAACCGGTGACTGATCAGACGGTCGAGGTATTCTACCTTGACTCGCTCTCCGAGACATAGACGTGATGGATGCACCACTCAGGAGACTGCCCGAGTTGTAGAGTTTGTATTTTTGTCGGTCGATTTAAGGGGTGTTACAAGATGAAACCGCTCGTACTCAATCTCCATTTGAGTCGGTCGATTTAAGGGGTGTTCCATTATTGAAAAAAAAGGAAAAAAATTATAAAAACCAAAAAAAAAAAAACACAAAAATATTTTTTATTTGTTTATGTTTTTGTTTTCCGTGTTGTACGCCGCTACATGCGAGCGAGTTTGAGTTTTGCAGGTTATATTATGCGCATGGCAGCTACGATGGCGTCTTGGAACAGGTTCTCCCGAGGTTGCGGCCGCGAATGAAATGCTATACGGTCGTTTGGACACTACTCAGCTGTTGAAGATTCTGCACACAAACCAGGGGAGTAACCCGTTCTTTGTTTTTACTCTTATATATTATCTTTTTGTTTTCTGTTTTCTGTTTTATTTTATTTCTTTTCCTTGTACTCATCGAGGACGATTTCGTTCTAAGTGTGGAGATGGGGTTTATTTTACTTAGTTATAGGAAACTTTTTGAAAAAAAATAAAATAAATAAATATATAAATAAATAAAAAATATTAAAAAAAATAAAAAAATAAAACTTTGAAAAAAAAAATAGTCCTTTGAAATATGTTTTCTCTACGTTAAACAGGAGATGATATTACTACCGAGTAGTGGTTATTTTATAACTTCTTGGTGCTTTCAATATATATATATATATATATATATATATATATATATATAATAAATAAGAACAGTGCCCATTAGACCCGCACGTAATGTATGGTAACTGAACGGTTTAGACTCAGTAATCGTGTGTCGGTAGGCTCAGCCTTTGAGAATGAAAGGGCGGTTTGGTTGTTGACCTAATTGAACCTCTTAAATGGCCTGACTTTAGTGGGAAACATCTTAGGGGTTTGTTTGTTTAACTAAGCTCGTGACAGGACTGGAATGAAAAGCCGGGTCATACTCAAGCCTCGAGTCACATGATCGTCTGTTTATATTAGCTGTTTTATCTTTTGTATTTGTTTATATTCAGGCAAAGCCATGTACTATGAGTATTAAAAAAAAATTGCAAAAAGCCAAAAGGCAGAAAAAGAAAAAAAAAAGAAAGAATGCATTTGTAATTGCGTGCACTTGAAAGAGAGTTTGAATTTATAGTTTGTATTTGAGTCGAAATGTTTTAATCATGTGGCAATAAGTTTAAGTGAAGTTGGGGTGGCTCGGCCGGTAAAACCATAATGGAATTGGTGAAGTGGCAGCAGGGCTTTTAGGTGTGGGTTCCAATTAGTCATACAAATTAATAGAATTGTCACGCTGTATTTGCCTCGGTAAGTATTGGGGGCATGGGTTTAAAGTGGACAGCAATACCGGCAATCGACCTGATCTAGCTTAATAGGTGAAAGTTGGAAGAAATATTTGGGTAACGGGTCACTTGTACTAATACTTTAAAAAGAAAAAAAATAATATTAATAATAATAATAAAAAAAATAAAACCAAGAGTTGTCGGTTGAACTCGGATATGATCCTGTGTAGTATTATTTTTCAGGGACGAAAAAGTCTTAAGTGTGGGGATATTTGATGTGTTGTAAAACACACGTACTTTCTGCACGTTTTATCTACGTATTGTAATATATTTTATGTGCTTTTACTTAATTTATATAGGTTTTACATATATTTAATAATCATGTAGGTTTTTTAGTTACAAGGAAGAGAAACCGAGCTTTTGGAGTAGTTTACGAGCCTTTTATGCATACGTTTTCAAGTAAAAACTCAAGGCCCGGTCCGTTAGATCAAGGAAAAGCCCAAGCCTACTATTATATTATAATATAAAAAGAAAAAAAACCCTAAGGGCTGGAACTACTGGCCGATCGCAGCAGGGACAACAAGGAACCAAGGAGAAAATCTTTTTTCGGCTTGGGGTTTAATCGTGTAGCGGCTAGGAAAGGAAGAAGACACAAGAACCAAGCCTCGGGATTGATTCTCCATCGTGTTTGACAGCCAAGAGCAGCACGGAATACCTAATATCCTTTCATCTATTTCATAGTTCATACACTTTAATTTTCTTGTTCAATTGTTAATTTGTTTTGCAATTGATTGAAACATTGAATTGTTTATGACAAGGATTGGTTGTTGCATGATTGTTATGATGATTGGTATGAGTTTAATGACAATTTTAATGAGTATTTGCTGCTGTCCAATTATGATTCTCGGCTAATCTTGTTAGTTCTACCTAGGGATGATGTTAATTGTTAGGTTTTGATAGGTTTTATGGATTGTTTGATTGATAGACCTTAATTGCTATTGTAAAGTTTGATTGAGACATAAAATAGGTTGTGTTTATGGGCTGGAAATATTGGTTAATTCATTGCATAAACCCCGTGTGTTGGTTGATTAGTTTTGTATTGATTGATCGGTGCATTGTTTGATTCTAGACTTTGTGTTTAGGGTTTGTTTGCGGTAGGTACCACCATAGGGTTTAGTTGCGTGATTATTTGGATTAAGTACAGCGGTTAGACACCTTCTTTGAGATCGAGAGGTGATAAGAAGTAGGGTCGTCTCATTATCTTTGCATGCTAGAATAAGGATTGCGCGAGAGCGAGTTCGTTTCTTGTCAGGTTTAGGTGTTTTGAGCGACTAGTTGATCTGTTTTGGTTTAAGTTGAATTGTTCCTCTATCCTTGGTTGTGTAGTATTCATTGCCATTAGGGTCGAGTGTTGGTGAGACCGAGAGGTGATCTAGCATTAGAACACGTTAGCAATTGTTTCCCGGTTTGGTCGTTTTAGCCGATTTTGAGTAGTTTAGACTTGTTGAGTGAGACCAAGAGGTAATCCAGTGAGCCCGGGCGATCCTTAGTCGTGTCATATTTAGGAACCGGTGTCTTGAAGTCATTCAATCCATTAGCTTGTTAAGCCTACAATTTGATTTGGACCTAGGTAGACGTTTTTCTCCATCCTAAGTTAACACAGTTAGTTCCCCGTTAAGTTTTCTATTTTCGGTAAGTTTTGTCAGTCAGTTAGGTTAGTCCAGTTAAGTAATTAAAAAGAAAAAATCAATTAAATATTATTCTTAGGTAGGTCTTGTCTAGGGTTAGTGATCGTTAGCGTCTTACGTGTCCAAGTGTTCGATACTCGGACTTCCTAGGTCTATAATACTTGCGATCAGTACACTTGCCGGTTGTGTGTGGTTTTAGGATTTGCTTTTTAATATTAAAGCTTATTTGTGAGGGTCATTGCTATAGGGTTATTAGACACACATCACCGGCAATTTCCTCTTGACTCTCATGGTAAAGGATGTTAGGATCCACAAATGCCTGACGGAGGGAAGTGCCCAACACCAAAGTCTGGTACAGATACGTTCCAAACTCCCCAACAAGGCTGTTCGGTAGCATGGACTGAACATGAGAGAAATCCGCAGGAGAAACAACTTGGGTCAGAAATTCATGGGCAAGTTGAGGGGTATTTACCGAGGAATTAACCGTTAAAGACCATTTGGGCATGAAAATGCCAACAAGCGGAAAACACCCGATGTCGGGTCGGAAGTAATCTTGGAAACAACAGGGTTCTTACCTTTCGGATCGGGCTCAGGAACAATAGAACTCTTACCTCTCAGATCAACATCAACAACAATGGGTTCAGCAGAGTCACGAGCAACATCAGAATCTAGGAACGAGAAATCAGAGTCCACATCAACAATTTCAGGAACGAAGGAAGAACTTTGACCGGTAGAAGACCCCAAATACATACGCTTGGAATTACGGAGATGGCCTTTCAGGGAAGAGTCAAACAAGTTGGAAGCAATGTTCTTGCGCTTCGGGGTATCTTGAACTGCAGCAGAAGAAAAACCGGGAGCATCAGAATCTAGGGAGGCATTAACAGTAGGGGCAACTTGAGATGAGGCAGCAACGGAAACAGGGAGTGTCACAAACTCAGCACTTTTCATAGGGAGTTTCTGCAAGATTTCCATCAGGTTCATTTCTGAAACAAGGAAAAAACAATTAGCAAAAAAGCAAAATGGGGAAAACAAACCAAATGCAAATAAAAGAATCAAAGGGTCACCCACCTTGGTCCCCATCAAGCATAGCTGGACGTGTCAACGGATAAAACCATATTTGACTAAGCCCTGCTAAATACAACAAAGGCTCGGGATAAGTCATGGCTTCTGTTTTATTTTGAACCAACAAATCATAAAGCCAATCAGACTAGTGGGAGGATCGGGGGCAGGATCATCGATCTTAGAAGCAATGTGACGGCGGCGAGTAAGGCCAGGGGTAAAAGAAGCAGTAACAAAAAAGAAGCCGTCTTTCCATTCTCAAGGATAAAACCCAGAAGGAATTTTAGAGACACAAGGAGGATACTTATCGCTAGAGCGTCGCTCAAACGTAAACCAATTGCCGTCCGCTTTCAAACGGTAAAATCGGCGAAACAATGGAACTGTAGCAGACCCACCCAAAGCTCGACAGGCCACTTCAAAATGAGTTACACGAAGAAAGCCTAAGGGATGAACTTGGGAAAAAAACAACAGATGATGTTTTAACAAGGATAACTAAAACTCAGTCAGGGGATAACGAATGTTCGAGAACTCGAGATTTTCACATATAAAGCTATAAAACCAGAACGACTGTTAGCTGTCTCGCCCAGACCAAGAAGGGTGGGGGACAAAGAAAGAGGAATATAGTAAGTCGAGCATAGAGAGGCCATCTTGACAAAGGACATAGTAGAAGATATGGTGGAGAGACCGTTGCGACTCATAATGAAAAGGAGAAAGATGATGACAAAACTGTGTAAAGGAGGAAGGACCCGCCGGAAAACTTTCGGAGAAAGGAGGGGATAATTATTGTGGGTGAAATGACAAGTAAGGAGCAGTTATGATGATCATGGGGAACATATAACCGTCAAAATTCAAACCAAAGAAACAAAAAGCTATTGGGCCGGAATCACAAGCAACGGCCAAAGGAAAAAGAGGCCTAAGTAAACCTTAGCAAGCAAAACAAGAATTCAAGAAATAAAAAAGGGGCCCAACTACTGAAAGCCGAAGAAGGCCCCGGGGAAAATAAAAATGAGTCTATGGTTCTCGTCATAAATGTTGGGTCTATACTTGATGGTTTGCACTTAGTTAGGCTTGTTTTTGTGTTTTGTATGTAAACCGAGATCATTATGGATCTCGGTGGGCTCTAGGCTCTTGTTGGGCTAGTATGTTGGCTATCTTATATATAGATCTCTTTGTTTAGGGTTGGTTGGGTTGTTCAATTGGTGGTTTTGGCCGTCTAGTATCATCGGTGTATTAGATGAGTATTGTAAGCATAGTGCTTAAGCACTCGACGTTAATAATAACGTGTGTTTTGAAGCAGTCCTTTGTGTTCTGTGTCTTCTTGATATTTGTTCTTGAATCATCTTGTGTTGGATTTCCGCACCAACATCAAGATCAGTTGATATCATATTGAAAGATCCTCCACGGGACTTACAATTGGTATCAAAGCCTTGGACCTATTCAGGCTTGTTATTGTGATATCAACGGATTTAAGATCTAATCGTTTGGTGGTTTTGTTGTTTTCCGGCGAGTTGTTAATCGAAGAAGAAGAGGGTTTATTCTTGGTTAGAGATTTGGTCAATTTGGAAACAAATTTGAATCCTATAATTCACGGGATTCAGTTAGTTGCAAATCTTAATCAATAAATCCAGTTCTCGGGTAAATTTGGGTGTTCTCTGCTACACTTAATAGTTCTCGGCCTTTAAACAAGGGTTTTCGGCTTAAAATCAGTGTTTTCAGCCAAGGAATAGTGTTCTCGGTGGTTCTCGGTCAAGATTCTTGGTTCTCGGTCAAGATTCGTTGTCCTCGGTCAACACTTGTAGTACTCGGTCAATAACTTTGGTTCTCTGTCAACGCATTCAGTTCTCGGTCAAAGCTTGTTTTCGGTCAAAGCAAACTGTGAACTTAGTTGGGCCTGATCAATCTGATTTGGGCTTTGTGTATTGGACTTTGGAGTGTTTCTGGACTTAAAATTACTTTTGGACTGATTAAACTAAAATGGAACAATTAACTAACAGTAATGTGTCATCCAATGCTTCACTCCATCAAGAACTAGATTCCATAATGGGGACCACCACTCGTGTGCCTCGTCTACTGTCTCATGAGGGGTTCAGCGAGTGGAAATTTCGATTCGAGAAGTATGTTAAGATGAAAGATGCAAAAATCTGGAGAAGCATAGTTAGGGGACCCCAAATCATCACGTATCAACGTGAGAACTCAACTGAAGTTGTTGTGAAGCCTATTGCTATGTACGATGATGATGATCTTGCTAAAATTGAAGAGGATGAAATGGTTCTCTCAACCTTAACTATGGCACTCTCACCTGAGATTGCTCTGGGTTTTAGAGAACTTCAATCTGCTAAGGAGTTGTGGGAGGCGTTAATTGAGGTGTATGAAGGAAACGAAGACATGAAGAGAAGTCGCCAAGACCTGCTGCGACAGAAATTCAATATGTTTAATCATGTTTTGGGAGAGTTGTTGGAAACTCAACTTCAAAGGTTCATAGCTCTTGTGACTGAGATGAGATCTGCAAGCATCTATCTGGCAACTTCTGAAATAAACAACAAGTTAGTGAACTTACTACCCAAAAGTTGGGATATGAATGTTGCTGTTATCAAGAAGACAAAAGATCTCAACAGAATGTCTATTTCTGAAATGATGGCTACTATTAAGGCATGTGACATGGATGACAAGCAACGTGCAATAAACCATGCAAACTCCTACAGTGCAGCTGGGTACAATGTTGCCTCCAATAACGCCCTCATCTCACAAGACAGCTTCTCAATGTTTAAGGCCACTCAGCAACTTTCACCTCAAGGAAACTTCCAAATGTTTAAGTCCACTCAGGGCCAATCTTCTTCCATCCCACCTCAACCAGCTCCAGCATTTTTCACTAAATCTGCTCAATCTCCGGCTGATAATGGTAAACCTCTGTCATCTGGCGTTGCTCCTGGTCAGAACTCCAGTCAGATTTCCTCTATCCCGAAAGAAACTCAAGAGAACATAGCTCTAATGGCGGGGTTCATGAACTGCAACAATGCATTTCTAGCTGGTGATCTGGTTCAACATGTAGTTGCTGCTGAGCTTGATCAAATCCATCTAGATGATGTTGAAGAAATGGATATCTCTCGGCAAATCGCCATGGCAGTGTTTCGGGCCAAGAAATTCACTAAGAGAACGGGAAGGAACAATTGGAATATGCCAAACAATCAAAAGGTGGGTTTTAACAAGGACACTCTGAGATGCTACAACTGTCACGAGCCGATTCACTTTGCTCGTGAATGTACCAACCCAGGAAAGGAAGGAAACACGGAGAGGACGCTGGTTCCAGTGGGAACTGCTAGAGGAGAAGTTGGGGGTAGTTCGAGAAATGGTGAAAGAGGTTTGGTTGCTCAACAATTTTCCTGGGCCAATTATGCTCACGTTGAGGATGCTGAGGAAGAAAATGCTGCTGAGGTGCAAATCAAGGAACTTCAATTCGCATTCATGGCCTTCACTCCTCCCAGCTCATCTGAGGTAAGCTTTCAACCATGTTCTTAGGATTGTGTTGATAAAATTAATTTATATAAACTCCACAATGATAACTTGATTAGAGACATGGAAAGAGTGAAATCTGAAAATTTTAAACTTAAGAAAAATGAAAAAGCTTTCTTAGATAAAATAGAAGCAAATCAAAAGGATTTTTCTAAACTTAAATCTGAATTCAGCATAAAGTGTTGTAACCACCTAGATGCCAAGCAGGAAATTGCTGACTTAACCGCTAAACTGGAAGCCTCCAAAATAGAGATTTTGAATTTAAATGCTAAATTTGAAAGAGCTGAACTTGATTTCAAAAAATTCGAGGGTTCCAGTAAAGTAGTTAGTTCAATGATTGACAATCAGTTATGGTGTAAGGAAAACGAAGGTGAGGGCATAGGATATAGTCAGGTACCCCACCTTACAATGACAACTATGTTCGACTTCCTGTCACCAAAAAACAGGTAGAAAAGGTACAGGGCATGAAGTACGGTAAACAAGATAAGAATGACAAGTCTGATCCTGTGAATACAAATGTATCCACTTCAGGAGTGAACGATTCTAACGTGTTTGCTTCATTTGCAGAGAAAGTAATTGCTGAGGAATGGACTGATGAGGATGATGACTCTTGTGTTTCGTTTAATAAAGACATTAATTCTGATGTTTCTTTAAAACTGCTTGTTTTGAATTCTGTTAGTTCGACTGTTTGTGTGGGCTCTGGCTTTAAGAGCAAAGACAATTGTGTGGTTAATTCTGTTAAAACTGTGAAATCTGATGATGTGGTTTTTAATAAGAAAAATAAAAATAAACAATTTGCAAAAAACTACCCATCACCCAAGTTCATTAAAGAGGGATGCTCAAATAAACAAAAAGGGTGTCGAATCGAACAACATGTCTAAAGGTAAACATCAAGCTAAGCGACCTGACCCACACAATAGGTCAAGACAAAAGGTTCACCACAATGATTTTTATATAAAACGTCAAACTTGTTATAATTGTGGGATTCCTGGTCATATTGCTAGAAACTGTCCACATCGTCCATATGTTCCTTACTATGGATTTTATCAGAGGAATATGCCTCGTGATACCTATCGACGAAATTTCGGGCATCATAAGGTAAATCCCTCTGACGGTGATTGGAACAAGAACAAATCTGGTAGGTTTAGTCCTCATCAGACCAAGCCTAACATGTTTAGTAAAAGTGATAGAAACCATGATTCGACTTCAAAAACTAACTTGATTTCTAAATCACGGCCTGTCGGGAGAACAAATTCGTCTATTCCCTCTACACGCAAACCAGAGACTGAACCATCCATTCGTATGAACAACAGTAAATCTTACAATGGTAAACATAAATGGATGCCTAAGTCTCCGGTAAAGAAGGTTTCTTCTTCCATTTTAGATAATCGAGAAGATATGTCATGGCAGTTCGTAACGAGTGTAGATGAGTCAGGTGTACCCAGTGTTACTATGGACTGGGTGCGAAAGCCTAATTAATCCCGCACTTCGTGCAGGAGTAGCTATGGAGGAATATCATCAGACTTTGGTATGTTGATAGTGGTTGTTCCAGGCACATGACAGGAGACATTTCCCAGCTACACGACATGCAAATTTTTAATGGTGGGTATGTGTCCTTTGCGGGTGGAGAAATAGGGAAGATCATGCAGAATGGTACTGTAAGTAACGGTGTTCTAAAATTCAAAAATGTTAATTTTGTTCCAGAGCTGAAGCACAGTTTGTTGAGCGTGTCACAAATCTGTGATAAAGAGTTTTCAATTCATTTTACTAAGAAAGAGTGCTTGATTTTGAAACCTGGTATCATTATACCAGAAGATTGGATTCTTGTTCGATCACAAAGAAAAGATAATGCTTACGTGATCGACATGAACAAAAATGTTCCTGATGAAATAACCTGTTTGTTTTCAAAAGTGTCTGAACATAATGCCATGCTTTGGCATCGTCTTCTTGGTCATGCTAATACGAAAAATCTGAATCGTCTTGCTAAGAATGATTTGGAACATGGATTACCCGTTAAAGATTTTGTTTGTAGGTTCCCTGGATGGATCTGCACGAGATATCTCGATCTACACAGGTGCGGAATCCCTGCGTAGGTCGTTACGAGCGTAGAACACGAATCAAACAAACACACGATACGAATAAACGAACACACGTTATATTATAACCGAAACACGTGATATAATCACTGAATACAGACTCAATACTCTCTGGTTCTCACGTCTCTCAACTCAACACGTCTGTATACGATTACGTAACTACATCTAAGCTAAGCCGTAACCTAGCATATAAATACACGACAACTTCGCCTGGCATGTTCAGGCGAAGTTGTTGCTAACTTCGCTTGACTAACAAGTTCGCCTGATAAGCGAACTTGTCAGTAACTTCGCTTAAACATAAACAAAACACAATTAACATTACAGACTCGATTACAGACACACGACTATGAACTACTGACATTATGCACCAACAGACTCCCCCTTGGCAGTAGCTTCATATCTTTATCTTTAAGCACTTGTCTTGTAATCTTCATGCATGCACTCCCTCTCTTACACAGACCGTGACTACTCACTGATATTTTCTCGCTTCGTCTTTCCAAGCAGGAATATAGAATATATTCTTCTCGTTTAACACCTGCAGATCAGCTTTAGATAAATTAACAAGATGCATCGGATCATACACTCTTAGCACTTCTTGTTCGTCTTCGTCTTCCATCACGGCTTCAGCAGTCTGGCAATCCACATACCACCATTTAAGATCTTTCAGCACATCTTGAGGCATAGTCTTCATTGGAACCTCTTTCAAACACCGAATCGGCTTATATTTCATAACCATCCAAGGTTTGCCATCTGCTCTCATTCCTCTTTCAGTATCTTCAACTAATTTCCCTTTCTGTGGCTTCAACAATTCAAACTTTTTCTCTTTAATACTTTCTTTCCATACTATCTTCCTAATAACTCTGGCCATATTATCATCACTTCTATTAATCAACCCCAATCTGGCCAAATCCTTTACCTCACACTCAGGTAAGGTATTTAGAGATCTCAACGTCCTCTTAAAGTATTGGATCCCATCATATCTTTTCACCACGAACACTTTTAGCTGTTCATCATATAACCAACAGATAATGCCTTTCTTTGACTCAGCGTACCCTTTAATATTATAACTTTTCTTGAACATTGTAGGTACCACTGGCTTCTTCGTTTTGATAAACCAATGAGCATAGCCTTCCTTCCATCTAGGTTGCTCCTCCCATTCTGTATCATCAACTATTGTATCTTCACATACATTCGACTTCTCAACGGTTGGAAGCTCGTGTTCAACATTCTCTTCAACTATCTCATCTTCTTCAATATCATCTTCAATCACAATCTGTTCACCAATCTTTTCAATCTCTTCGACTGGCAATATATCATCATCACATGTAAATTCATCATCATCTAACATATCATCATCCAACTCCTTCAAGGCATCGATCACATCATCTCCCATCTCCTCGTCATCTACCATCACCACCTCATCACCACCAGCTGCACCTGCAGACTCCCCCTGAGCTGTGGAAGTCCCAAGAGCTTGAGTAGTTCTTGGAAACTCACCACCTGCACCTTTCGATGCATTGGGATCATCGTCTCTGTCATTCTTCTTCTTTGTCCTGAGCTCGTCGCCTTTACAGCTCGTCTCCCCCTGAGATGCCAAGAACTCCTTCATAGCATCTATAATTTTTCCATGTTCAACCAGGAGGGACGAATGTTGCTGATTCTCTGTTACTAGGCGCTGAATAGCCTGGGTCTGGATAAGATTTATCCTTGATTGCTCAGCCACGACCCGTTCAAGTGCCGCTATTCTTTCCGAGTCTGATAAGGTTGCATCGAAATCGAACCTCATATGTGATAAATCTTGAGTGAACTGAGGTGGGATTTCAAATGTAACCGGGACATCAGAAGTAGTTGTGGACGTAACCGCAGGTGGTATCGTGACCGACAACCCTGCAGTGTGAACCACTGTCGACTCAATAACCTGTGCAACAACCTCCGACGGAGTAAGCGTTGGAGGCGGCAACGATACAATATCTGGAGTCGTCAGCTGGAGTGTGATGGATGGGATGCCAACAGATGATGATGTAGCCACCACGGGAACGTCCGTGGCGCTTGGCCTTGTGACCTGTAATGGTGTAGGGACAATTGACATACCGGACGGTGCGGGCGGAGCGAAACGTACGACTCTAGAGCTCTCACCAGCTCCCCTACCTGCACCTGTCCTGTCCCTTCTTGAACGTCTGATCAACTTATGAATGTCTTCTTCTTCTTCTAACTCACTGTCGTCATCTATCCTCTTTCTCTTCCCATACGTCCTCTCTTGAGTCACCATCATACGTCTTGCCTCATCCATTACATCATCAAAATCTGGGTCATCCACCGTCGTAGCTGCTCTAGTAACATTTACTCCCGTACTCTGTGGAACTGAGACCTGTATATTTTCTTGAAGATCAACTCGGTCCATGTCAAAAAATCCTTGGCCGCCAAAAGCAGCGTCAAGGTCTACCTCTTCTTCAGCTGACACAACAGGCGCAGCAGGTACAGCTTGATGTTCTCCCGCCTGTTGTGGGTGAGGATCTCTAAACTCGTCCCCATTAGCAGGAACATACTCCGGGTTGATTAAATACCCAAACAATGGAGTATGCCTAGGACGCAGTTCAGGCTTGCTTCTAGCACTCGAAGTTCTACATTGAGCAAAGATACGCTTGTTCACACTCTCCACGTATCTGATAGGGCGACGTTGAGGCAACATGGGAGCAACATGACTCAAGATCATTTGGAGAAATCTTGGATACATGATGAATCTCTCACGCCCCATCGCCCTTCGCTGTCGATCAATCTCATAGAAGACCATCTGACTCAAGCTGTAACGCTTGTTATAAGTCAGAGCAGTCATCGCCGACTGCAAGGTCGCGCCCATCCCGTCAGTGCCTGCCTTCCTCCCTGACATGCAGAAAATCATTACGTGCATGAGGAAGCGCCACTGATCGAGCAAGAAATCTTTCCTTCTTTGTGTATCCCCCAAGGGACCAGAATATCCCATTCGTAGAAATGCTCCATCACGGAACGGAGCAACAAACTCTGTCGGGTCGTCCCTCGTCTCCTCTCCGAATTGCAAAGCCACCCGGATTTGTTCAGATGAGAACTGAACATCTTGACCATTTACCGTTGCACGCATCACCGGGGGGTCGACGCGGCAGTCATATTCCACCGTCTGCTAGAAATCCTCAATGTTGGGCAAGGAAATCGGCAGAGTTGTCGAAATGGCGTGGAATATCCGCGAGCGTAGCAGGAATGTGATGATTTCGCGAAAATCATCTACTCCACTCGCGTCTGGGTCAAGTGTGATATACATGTTATGCCCAGGGAAGAATTGTCTTTGGTTATCACCTCCGTCATCACCACCAGCACCTCCTGCACCAGCAACTTCAGCCATATCTGCAACAAACAGGCCAAGTTAGTTGATCGTTAAGGCAAATCACAAGTTCGCTTGTTACCATGAGCGAAGTTGTGATAAATTCTGTGTAGGCGAAGTTAATGATAACTTCGCCTCACCACAACATCGCCTCAGGCGAAGTTAAACCTCAGGCGAAGTTGCAGATAACTTCGCCTAATATGTAAGTTCGCCTGAATCTGAAACGGCGTCTGTTAGGATTTCGATAGACGTGCGATTGGTGAAATTGTAGATCGAGGACTCCGTTAAACTTGATTTTGAAACAATCTGGACAGTTAGTTCGTTCATGAACACGTAAAAACTTGTTTGAAAGCGGGTGTTAACGTTCCGAACCGACCGAGTTACGAATCGGGTCGAAACGACACAATGATTAACACCAAGGAACAAATAATGTGATATAACATCACTACACACCTTTAATCGAAAAGAAATCGAAGGAAAAGAAATCAAAGATGAAGATCGAAAGACAAGATCGCCGGAAATTAGGTTAAGTTCGCCGATAAATACGGAGTAAGTTCGCTGTGTTCTTGGAATAATGAATCGTTTGACTTTTAAAAACCTTTATATAGGGTCTGGGTTATACAGGCGAAGTTAAGGATAACTTCGCCTCAGGCGAAGTTATGCTCAAGTTCGCCTGTTTAACAACTTCGCCGATAATTACAAAACCAACCCATATAATTTGAACATTTTTCAATTAACTTTTAAAACCTCCTTAAAGAGTTAAATGACACGATCAAGACCAAGTAACCAGTTATAAAATCATAAAACTACCTAAGTACGAAAAACTTTTAAAAATTAAAGTACAAGGGATCAAATTTCAGTCTCGACAGGGACTACTACGTTTTAGAAAAGATCCAAACAGGAATCATACTAATTACGTGACTGTCACATAGATCCGTGTTTAGCTGTATTATGACATAAAGAAACAGGTTGTAAGCAGGTAAATCACTTAAAATGGTTTTCATCATTTCTGTGATACGAGTTAGGTTCAATTATGTCTCAAAATTTAAGTGGGCAACAACTCAGAGATTATGATGCCTCCTATCTATTCTCAAAGCGTATTTGGCTTTCCCCAAGTCACCCCGAATTGACCTCGACCCATATTGTCTGATTAAGTTTGTAAGTACTCTTCATCTGCTTCCCGTTCTCTTTCTTACTCCATGATTGAGAAGTCTTGACATTGTCAGCTCTAGAATGTTTCAATAACTCATAAGGTTTTTTTTTTTTTTTTTTTTTTTTTTTTTTTTTTTTTACGATAAACATTTACATAGACTTCAGAGTAGTAAACAACTGCAAGTCCCGAATCTGGATCACTGCAGTTTCTTCACACACTATCTTTACGGGAATCAGAACACTTACGGGCTCGTGTATGACTGGGTAATCGCTTTTCTACCTATCATTCGGAAAGATATATATGAAGACATGCAAAACTCTTAAGGAGTTTCCACGTAAAATCGAGTAGATTAAGTTAGTATCACATCTACTTTTACGCACCATAAAAAGCTACCATGACATACAATGACTGTTCTAAAGCCTTTTAAGCCTAATAACTTCACTAGTTAAGCACACATAATCAGTATATCTATCATTTTCCAAGGTTGGATCAATTTTCTGTTAAACATAGCAAACGAACTTCTTACGAAGTAGTAGACTTGAAAAATAATTTCATTTCCCATAAAAAAAAAATTTAACTTCAATCGCCCCGATCAAGTCAAAGTCTTCAGGTAAACGGCAATCCTGAAGATCCAATGGATCAACTGGACCGACCACATACAAGTATGTGTCCTTCTAACTAATTATGAACGACTAATTTTCAGCGAAAGAATAAAAAGACATCATAATCGCCCCGGTCACTTTCAGTCATCTGGTTAAAGGCAACCCTCATACTCTACAAGTAGAAAATGAGGACCAAACATATCCGAGGATATGTCCTTCAAACTGAGGTAACCGACATAATTTTAAGCGATAGTGACATTTTTTTTTATGCACAAAAAGCATGGTTACTCGGGATTGATCATCCCATTCAACTCAACAAGGTTTTGAAATCTTGATTTGTCAAACGCTTTAGTATATAAATCAGCGAAATTATCAAGCGTATCCACCTTTTCAAGCACAATCAGTTTCTTCTCAGCACAATCCTGTATAAAATGATGACGTATGTCAATATGTTTAGTTTTACTGTGCTTTACGGGATTATTAGTTACTGAGATCGCAACAGTGTTATCAATACAAATTGGAGTAAGTGAGAAATTCAGACCATAGTCGCGTAACTGTTGTTGAATCCACAGAACCTGGGAGCAGCAGTTGGATGCTGCCATGTATTCTGCCTCACATGTTGAAATGGCGACTGATGTCTGCTTCTTGCATTGCCAGGACACTAATCTGCCTCCTAGAAACTGACATCCTCCAGTAGTTGACTTCCGACTCTGATTGCACCCTCCATAATCAGAATCTGTGTAAGCTACCAACTCCAAGTCTCCTCCCTTCGCGTACCACAACCCCAGCTTAGGTTTGCCTTTGAGATACCGCAAGATCCTCTTCACACCCTTCATGTGAGATTCCTTTGGGTTTGCCTGAAAACGAGCACAAAGACAAACTGCAAACATAATATCAGGTCTAGAAGCAGTTAAGTACATTAAAGAACCTATAATAGCCCGATACTGAGTTGGGTCCACATTTGCATCATTGTCTGTCTCAGCACCCAATTTATGGTTGACGCAGATTGGAGTATCGAATGGAGTGCTGTCCTCCATCTTGAAGCGTTTGAGCACATCATGGACATACTTGGTCTGATGAATGAACATCCCATCCTTCTTCTGATCAACCTGCAATCCTAAAAAGAAAGTTAGTTCACCCATAGCACTCATTTCAAACCTTTTCTTCATGACGGCCTCAAACTCCTGACACATGGAGACTTTTGATGCAGCAAAGATAATGTCATCCACGTAGACTTGCACCAGCAGGAAGTCGCTTCCTTCTCTCTTGAAGAACAACGTGCTATCTATCTTCCCTCTTTCAAACCCATTTTCAAGCAAGTAATCTGATAAAGTTGAGTACCAGGCACGAGGTGCCTGATGTAGTCCATACAACGCCTTGCTTAACTTGTACACGTGGTCTGGAAAGTCTGGGTCAGGAAAACCCGGAGGTTGCTCAACGTACACAACCTCATCAACTTTCCCATTTAGGAACGCACTTTTCACGTCTAACTGAAATACCTTCATCTTCTTATAAGCAGCAAATGCCAAAAACAATCTAATAGCTTCCAATCTTGCCACAGGAGCGAACACTTCATTATAATCAATCCCCTCTTGTTGATTAAAACCTTTAACGACTAGCCTCGCCTTGTTTCTTATAATAATCCCTTTCTCATCTCTCTTGCACTTAAAAACCCATTTTGTGCCTATCGCATGCACATTCTTTGGTTTTTCAACCAAAGTCTAAACTTCCATTTTCTTGAATTGAGCCAGCTCTTCTTGCATGGCTTCGACCCACGAGCTGTCCTTTAGAGCCATTTGATAATTCTTTGGTTCAATCTGGCTGATAAAGCAGGTGTACAAGCATTCGTTGATTATGCCTGTCTCCTTAATGCTTGTGTAAACACAGGTGTGCTCATTCAAGCTACGTCTTGTTTGTACACCGGAGGACACATCACCAATCACATTCTCCAAAGGGTGATCTTTATGAATTCTCGTGGTCGGAACCGAACCGACATGCAAATTGTCTTCCAAGTTAGAAGAGAGCTCGTCAATGGTTGTTTCTTGCTGAGAGTGAAACGGATTGAAAAATTCTTCTTCAGGAGAGGCAGCAGGGGTATCGATAGCATTTGATGAGGAAGGTTGACATTTATTAAACAGCTGTCTTTGCACTAGATTTTCTTCCTCATCAAGGATCATCTTCGTAGCAACTCTTTCTTCTACTTCTGCACTATCCAAATAAGGTATATTAAAAGACTTAAAAAGTCTATCATAGTCGAAAAACTCAGCAGGTCCGTTGCTTGGTTTTGGCGGTTTGTAACTTGTGATATCGGTGTTACACACCACCTCAACCTTGCCGGTCGATGTATTAAAGACACGTCTGTTGGGAGTCCCAACAACATAACTGACTAAGATTCCTTCATCGGCTACTTCACCAAATTTAGAATTTGTCTTTAAAATCGAACAAGGGGACCCGAATGGTTCAAGACCACTCAAGTTGGGCTTCCTCCCATGCATAAGCTCATAACACGTTTTATTAAGTCTTTTAACAGTCAAGACTCTATTCAGGATATAACAAGCTGTAGCAACAGCTTCAGCCCAGAACACCACAGGAAGCTTCGAATCAGCCAGCATTGTTCTGGCTCCTTCAATTAACGTTATGTTCTTCCTTTCAGCCACTCCATTCTGTTGCGGAGTATACGGAGCGCTGTACTGGTGTTCAATCCCTTTCTGAAGGCAGAAGATCTCCATCTCAAAATTCTTGAACTCCGTTCCATTGTCACTCCTGATGAACTTAACCCTTTTATCTATAACGTTCTCAACTTTGGTAATCAAATTCTTCACCATCTGAGCCGTTTCATCTTTTGATTTTAGGAAATATACCCACGAATATCGTGAGTAATCATCAGTGATCACCAAGCAATAAGAAGTACCTCCTAGACTTTTTGCATTCACGGGACCGAAGAGATCCATGTGAAGCAATTCTAGAGTACTGACAATAGAATTGACCTTCTTGGTGTGATGGGATTTCTTGTGCTGCTTTCCCTTCTTGCACGCTAGACATTTGTCTTCAAAGTTGAAACTTTTCAAGGGAACGCCCAGCACAAGTCCATTCTTGACAATGTGGTTCATCTTCCGAAGATGAATGTGCCCCATTCTCCTATGCCACAATTCGGACTCCGATTCCCTCGCTTTTGTCATAAGGCATGATTCTTCCGTGGCCATTTCAGTCGACCTCATATCCATAATATACGTATTCCTCTCACGTGGAGCCTTCATCACAATCCACTCCTCTGGTATCTGAAAACCAGGATGCAACACAATCGCCTCATTCTTTGTAAAATGTACGGTGTACTCCTTATCACAGATCTGCGACACACTCAGCAGATTGTGCTTCAATTCTTCTACAAAGTTTACTTTTTCTAGAGTCATCTTTCCATTAGACACCGTTCCCATTCCTGTAATCTTGCCTCCACTTTCTCCAGCAAAGCTCACTCTCCCTCCTTGAACAGGTTTCAAATCGTGTAACAAGTTTTTGTTACCCGTCATGTGCCGGGAACAGCCGCTATCCACAACCCAAAGATTATTGGCAGCCCTGTTCAACTGTTCCTGCACGATTAAAGCAAAAGATTAGAATCTAGGGACCCAAGACCAATTGGTCTTGGATCTATACATCCCGAACTTTGGCTTTCCAAAGTTAGTCTCTGTATAATTCCTGTAAGTCCTATTAGTATACCTCCTTGTAGATTGATTGTGAGGCCTTCCAAACTTTTGTTAATTGAAAGAATTATAACTTACTGTTTGGTTATCAGCGGTGTGAAACTGAGATTGGTTTCTTTGAAAACCTGAATTAGTCTGATTTCTGAATTTTGAATGGTTTTCAGTTTTACCAGTATTATAATTACCATTAGGCTTAGTCTCAGTTTTGGTATGCCTCACACCTCTGAATCGCTGCTTCAGAGGGCAATCTGCAACTAGGTGCCCTAATTGATTACACCTAAAACAACACCTATGCTCAACTTTCTTTTCAACAGTTGTTTTGGATGTCGAGGCTGTACTACCGCCCGTTCGTCTCACATATGGTGGGACATACGGGTTTAGCGGAGAACTCTTTTTAGTTGTTTTATCTTTCTCTCCACTATTTGGTAATACAACCTCCTCCTTTGTCTTACCCGACTCGAATGATTTATCCGAATCTGATGAGACCGGACTCGGAACAGAAATTTTAACACTTGACACAGGCGGACTTGTTTCGCCTCTACTAACATCTGGTTCTTTACTAGTTACCTTAATTGGAACTGTCTGAACAACCTCAAAGTCAACAGATTTCTAATTACTAGGATTAAAAGTATAATTGTGATTATAAGGTGGTGGAACCTCATGATAACCAATTCCTCCCCTCTTAACTGAGGAACCTTGATCACTAACAAGGTGATCAAGAATAGCAGAGGAATTTCTGAACTGCTCAAGTTTTCTATTCAGTTCCACCACTTTCACCTGGTGATCAGCAATCTGTTTTTCTCTTTCAGCTATTAGTTTGGTTTTTTCTTCCAAAACTTCATAGCTTAGATCAATCACTTGAATTTTTTCAGCAAGTTTTGCTTTTAGACTTTTAATATCTTTTTCACAAGCTTTTATTTTAACTTTATAGCTATTTTCTCTTGCTTTTGTAAAATGATGATCTTCTTTTAGAGTTTTAAACTCAGCATCCAAACTAACATACTGATCAGTTATAGTTGCTAATTGCTCAGACAAGTTTTCACATTTAGAACAAGTAGGTTTAGAACATACCTCGGAGAGCTGGTCTTTAACATCTGCCATTAAAGCTTGATCTTCTCCTGTAGCCTTCTCACTCCCTGCAGTTTCAACATTCGCCAAATTGGCCTGTTCGAAAGTTTCTTCAGAATGCAGGTTCCAGTTATATTCACCATCTTCTCTGGAAATCATGGCACTATAATCTTTACTACCCCCATTATGCTGTGTAGACTTGCCTTGACCACGTTCTACACGCTCATTTCTGCACTCCTTAGCAAAGTGGCCGTTTTGCTGACAGTTGTAACATCTTACCTTCGTCTTGTCAAACCCAGGCCTTCCACCGACAAACTTTCTTCTGGTCTTTTTCATAAACCGTTTCACTCTTCTCACAATCATAGCCATCTGCCATTGCAGATCCATTTCTTCCAGATCATCAGCATCAATCTGGTCATAGTCTCCATCCAACATAGCTGGATCAACAATCTTCCCCTGAATGTAGTTCTCATAGGAAGCAATAAAAGAAGCATAGAGAGCAAACTGCTCTTCAGCATATTTGACACTCATAGGCATCTTAGAGTAGTTGTTGCTAGGAATACTTGGAGAGCAACTACTCTTGCTTGCTTGCGGTTTAGAAGCACTAGATCCACCTGCTACAAAGCAAACATCACCATTCGTGTTGACTGACACATGCCCCTCATGTGATGAGTTGGCGCCCGACTCTCCCTTCGAGTAGTAGGCAGCTGATTCAATCTTCGAACCTGAACTAGAGTTGACTTTAGCACCATACATACCTGGATCTTGAACCTGATCCGTAGGTGTCTCCTTTCTAACCATGTTAAGCTCAAAGGTTCGGAGCTTGTTAACTGCTGTCTCAAGGTCATAGTCAGCAAAGTCTTTATCTTCTCTCATCAACACAGTATACATCTCCCATTTTGGTGGGAGAGCATCAAGAAGCTTCTCAACAATCTCATCTTCTTTGTATGCAATTGAATAGTTGCTCAGTTCAGTCATCAGATGATAATATCGAGTGATAATATCATCTAGAGATTCATTCTTTAAATACTTGAAGACTGAGAACTGGGTTTTGAGCAATTTGATCTTCGAAGTACGGATTCCCTGGATGGATCTGCACGGGATATCTCGATCTACACAGGTGCGGAATCCTTGCGTAGGTCGTTACGAGCGTAGAACACGAATCAAACAAACACACGATACGAATAAACGAACACACGTTATATTATAACCGAAACACGTGATATAATCACTGAATACAGACTCAATACTCTCTGGTTCTCACGTCTCTCGACTCACACACGTCTGTATACGATTACGTAACTACATCTAAGCTAAGCCGTAACCTAGCATATAAATACACGACAACTTCTCCTGGCATGTTCAGGCGAAGTTGTTGCTAACTTCGCTTGACTAACAAGTTCGCCTGATAAGCGAACTTGTCAGTAACTTCGCTTAAACATAAACAAAACACAATTAACATTACAGACTCGATTACAGACACAGACTATGAACTACTGACATTATGCACCAACAGACTCCCCCTTGGCAGTAGCTTCATATCTTTATCTTTAAGCACTTGTCTTGTAATCTTCATGCATGCACTCCCTCTCTTACACAGACCGTGACTACTCGCTGATATTTTCTCGCTTCGTCTTTCCAAGCAGGAATATAGAATATCTTCTTCTCGTTTAACACCTGCAGATCAGCTTTAGATAAATTAACAAGATGCATCGGATCATACACTCTTAGCACTTCTTGTTCGTCTTCGTCTTCCATGACGGCTTCAGCAGTCTGGCAATCCACATACCACCATTTAAGATCTTTCAGCACATCTTGAGGCATAGTCTTCATTGGAACCTCTTTCAAACACCGAATCGGCTTATATTTCATCACCATCCAAGGTTTGCCATCTGCTCTCATTCCTCTTTCAGTATCTTCAACTAATTTCCCTTTCTGTGGCTTCAACAATTCAAACTTTTTCTCTTTAATACTTTCTTTCCATACTATCTTCCCAATAACTCTGGCCATATTATCATCACTTCTATTAAACAACGCCAATCTGGCCAAATCCTTTACCTCACACTCAGGTAAGGTATTTAGAGATCTCAACGTCCTCTTAAAGTATTGGATCCCATCATATCTTTTCACCACGAACACTTTTAGCTGTTCATCATATAACCAACAGATAATGCCTTTCTTTGACTCAGCGTACCCTTTAATATTATAACTTTTCTTGAACATTGTAGGTACCACTGGCTTCTTCGTTTTGATAAACCAATGAGCATAGCCTTCCTTCCATCTAGGTTGCTCCTCCCATTCTGTATCATCAACTACTGTATCTTCACATACATTCGACTTCTCAACGGTTGGAAGCTCGTGTTCAACATTCTCTTCAACTATCTCACCTTCTTCAATATCATCTTCAATCACAATCTGTTCACCAATCTTTTCAATCTCTTCGACTGGCAATATATCATCATCACATGTAAATTCATCATCATCTAACATATCATCATGTTAGATGATGATGAATTTACTGTTGAAAAATGTGTGGCTTGTGCTTTGGGTAAACATCATCGAAAAACTCATAAGCCAAAATTGATTAATATTTCATCAGTTTTTCAACTATTGCATATGGACCTTTTTGGTCCAGTTCATGTTTTGAGTCTTTCTCGCAGCTCTTATTGTCTCGTTATTACTGATGACTACTCACGGTTTACCTGGGTATTTTTCTTGTCAAATAGGAGTGAAACTGCAGAACTGATAAAGAGATTTGTGGTGCTTATGGAAAATCAGCTGAATCTGAAACTGAAAGGAATTCGTTGTGACAGTGGTACGGAATTCAAGAATGCATCATTGAATTATTTTTGCTCAGAAAGGGGGGGGGGGGGTTCTCCGTCAACACAGTTAAGCTCGGACACCTCAGCAGAATGGTGTGGCTGAAAGGAGAAACATGACTCTTATTGAGGCGGCAAGGACCATGCTGTGTGATTCTAAACTGCCATTATTCTTCTGGGCAGAAGCCATCAAGACAGCCTGTTATGTTCAAAATCGGGTGATGATTAACAAATCACAAATGAAAACTCCATATAAGATCGTATATGGTCACAAGCCTACTGTTGCACACTTTAGAGCTTTTGGTTGTCCGTGTACTCTACTGAATCTCGAGTCTACTCCGAAGTTTGGGGCCAAAGCTGATGATTGTTATTTTGTGGTCACACCTCCTATAGAGTCTACAATAAGTCAACTAAACAGATTCTAGAATCCTATGATGTTCGTTGGTTGGAAGAAAACGAGACTGATGCTCATGTTGGTCCGGACTGGTTATTCGATTACAATGAACTCTTCAGGTGGTGCTACAGCAGATACTGAGAAAGAAGACCCACATGCAGTATCTCACATCTCTCCTCTTCTAGATGATGATGTCACAGAACCACTTGATGACAACCCACCCGCGTCCGTCAGTCAGTCGAAAGAAGTTACGGAAACTGTGTATTCTCCAAACTCTTCAGAAAATGCTTCAACAGTTGAGGGGGAGAGTCCTATTCGTCAAATCTTTGGGAGTACCTTGTTTCCCGATGTCATTCCAAATGAATACGTTGCCAGCACTTCGTACTCACACAGTACGGCGGCTTCTGGATGGAAGAATCCCCTCACTGAAGTTGATGAAAATTTATCAAACTTATCCCCTAACGGAGATGTTCCCGAACAGCCGATTCCGACAAGAACTCAACGAAATCATCCTATTGAGAATGTTGTCGGCCCTCTTGAGACAGGTGTGTCCACCAGAAGTCAGACAGGACACATAAACAGTTGTTTGTTTTCTTGTTTCATCTCTCAGATTGAGCTGAAGTCGGTGGAAATGGCTCTTCTAGAACCAAGTTGGGTGGATGCCATGCACGAAGAGTTGAATCTGTTCAATAAATTGAAAGTGTGGAGGTTAGTTGAACTGCCAGAGGGAAAGAAAGCACTAGATAAGAGATGGGTTTTCCGAAACAAGCAAGATGACACGGGAGTTATTGTTAGAAACAAGGCACGGTTAGTTGTTTGTGGTTTTCGTCAGGTTGAAGGTTTAGACTACACCGAAGTATATGCTCCTGTAGCTAGACTTGAGGCCAGTCGGATTTTTCTGGATTATGCGTCTTTCATGGGTTTCACGGTATATCAGATGGATGTTAAGACCGCATTTCTGTATGGCGAAGTTAAGGAAGAGATTTACGTGGATTAGCCACCGGGGTTTGTAGACTCTAAGAATCCTAATCATGTCTAAAAATTGGATAAAGCATTGTACAGTCTTCATCAAGCTCCTCGGGCGTGGTATGCTACGTTGACGGCACATCTTCTGGGTCATGGCTATAAAAGGGGGACCATTGATCAAACTATGTTTCTTAAAACCGTCGGGAAAGATTTGATTCTGGTTCAGATTTATGTGGATGATATTATCAAACAGTGCTGAGCTGTGTTTAGAATTTGAAGAGGTTATAAAGAAGAGATTTGAGATGAGCTCGTTGGGAGAGATGACATCATTTCTAGGATTGCAGGTTCGTCAGAGCTCGACGGGAATTTTTCTGCATCAAGGAAAGTACGTTGAAGATATGCTTGCAAAATTTGAATTTCAAGATTCCAAGAGTGCCGCCACTCCAATGGCAGAAAGGCCTCTTCTGTCGTCTGATCCTGAAGAGAGTCCCGTAGATCAAACGTACTATCGATCGATGATCGGTTCTCTGATGTATCTCACCGCCAGTCGTCCCGACATCATGTTTGTAGTCTGTCAATTTGCTCGTTTCCAGACTAATCCTAAATTCTCTCATTTAATTGCTGTTAAACGCATTTTTAGATATCTGAAGGGACAACCGAAGTTAGGTCTTTGGTATCCCAAAAACTCATAATTTAATATTTATGCTTTTGCTGATAGCAATTATGGCGGAGATGACATTGACAGGAAATCCACATCTGCCGGCTGCCAGTTTTTAGGAGATCGTCTCATTTCATGGCAGTGCAAGAAACAACAAACGGTGTCTACTTCGACTGCCGAGGCGGAGTATGTTGCTACGTCAGCTTGCTGTTCACAGGTTATTTGGATGCAACATCAATTGCTGGACTATGGGTTGGAATTTCTTGACACCCCTATATTTTGTGATAATGATGCTGCCATAGCAATTGTTAAGAATCCGGTTCAACATTCAAAAACCAAGCACATTGATATTAAAATACATTTTATTCGTGACTGTTACGACTGAAAATTGATTTATCTTGAGCAAGTTCACACTGATAACAATGTGGCGGACTTATTTACAAAACCGGTCGGACCAGCCAGATTTAATGTGCTTGTGAATTTTCTTAAAATGCTTCGTTTCGAGGATTGAGTCTTTTTGGGTTTAAATTTGTACATTATTTTCTAAATGTGTACATATTTAAGGGGAGAAAAATCAAAAAGTCAAAAATAGTCTGTGTGCGTTTTTATCATTTTATAAAAAAAATGTGTGTTTGTTTATATTCACTCTCGCTTAAAATTATGTCGACCGCTTAAGTTTGAAGGACATATACTTGTATATGTTTGGTCCGGTAATCTACTCGTAGATTCACTTGATAGCCATTTATCTAAAGACTGAAAGCATTCGGAGCGATTGTGATGTGTTTTATGTTTTAAATTCTTTCACATAAAATTATGTCGGTAATTCCAAGTTGGAGGGACACGTATTCTCATATGTGTTTGGTCCTGTTAACCACTTGTGGTCATACGGGATAGCCATTTACCTGAAAGCTAAAGAGTGACCGGGGTGACTGAGTTCTTAACATGTGTGTCTTCTGGGAAATGATATGATTATTCAGTTAGTAGCTTGATGAAGCTTAAAATTATTTTCAAATGAAAATTGATCCAACCTTTGGAAAAGGATAGATAACTTGTTCTTGTGTGTCCAGCGGGTGAAGTTATTAAGCTTAAAATGCCCTAGAACAGTCACTGATTTGTATGGTAGCTTTCCATGATGCGTAAAAGTTGAAGTGATATAAACTAAAATTGCTAAACTTGAAGATTCCCTGGACGGATCACACGAGATATCGCGGTCTACTCAGGTGCGGAATCCCTGCGTAGATCGTTACGAGCGTATAAAGCAAATCAAACAAACACGATACGATAAACGAACACGTTATATTGATAACCGAACACGTGATACGATATCACTATTACAGACTCACGTTACCGAACAAACTCGTTAACCAAAACTGCTAACAACTATCAACTCGATTAACCCACACTAACAAAGCCGTAACCTAAGACTTTATATACACGACAACTTCGCCTGATATGTTCAGGCGAAGTTGTCCATAACTTCGCTTGTTCAACAAGTTCGCCTAAGCGAACTTGTTAACAACTTCGCTTAAACAAAAACATAAATAACATTACAGACTCGATTACAGACACTAGACTATGAACTACTGACATTTATGCACCAACAGACTCCCCCTTGGCAGTAGCTTCATATCTTGATCTTTAAGCTCTTGTCTTGTAATCCTGTATCTTCACGCATGCACTCCTTCTCTAACACAAACTGACACGACTCTTTGATACTTCCTCGCTTCATCCTTCCAAGCAGGAATATAAAAGATTTTCTTCTCATTAAGCACCTTCAGATCAGCTTGCGATAAGTTTACCAAATGCATCGGATCGTAAACTCTAAGGAGCTCTTGTTCATCCTCGTCTTCCATCACCGCCTCTGCTGTCTCACAATCCACGTACCACCACTTTAGGTCCTTAAGCACATCCTTGGGCATTAGCTTCATCGGTACTTCTTTCAGGCACCGGATCGGTTTATACTTCATTACCATCCAAGGTTTTCCATCAGTTCTTAGACCTCTATCCTTGTCCTCAACAAGTTTTCCCTTTTGTGGCTTCAACAGCTCAAACTTCTTCTCTTTTATACTCTCTCTCCAAACAATTTTCTCAATGACTCTAGCCATATTATCGTCACTTCGATTGATTAACCCCAATCTGGCTAAGTCTTTCACTTCACATTCCGGCAGTGTATTCAGCGACCTTAACATTCTTTTAAAATACTGAACGCCGTCATACCGTTTGAGCACAAAGAGCTTCAACTGCTCATCATAGATCCAGCAAATAATCCCTTTCTTCGCTTCAGCATAGCCTTTGATATTATAATTCTTCTTGAACATGGTTGGAACAGCAGGCTTTTTAGTCTTAATAAACCAATGAGCATATCCTTCTTTCCACCTAGGCTGCTCCTCCCACTCTGTCTCATCATTCTCCATCTCAGTACCAATATCGGCTTTCTCAACATCTGGGATCTCGTGTTCAACATTTTCTTCTACTATCTCACCCTCTTCAATCTCATCTTCAATCACAATTTGTGCGCCAATCTTCTCAATCTCCTCAATCGGCAGCACATCATCATCAAACATATCATCATCTTCTAGCATATCATCATTCAATTCTTTCAACGCATCTATCACATCATCATCATCATCAACCGTCACCACCTCATCACCACCAACTGCACCTGCAGACTCCCCCTGAGCTGTGGAAGTCCCAAGAGCTTGAGTAGTTCTTGGCAACTCACCACCTGCACCTTTCGGTGCATTGGGATCATCGTCTCTGTCATTTCTCTTCTTCGTCCTTAACTCGTCGCCTCTACAGCCTGTCTCCCCCTGAGATGCCAAGAACTCCTTTACGAAGAATAAGTCATCCTTTACGATGTTTAACAACATCGCCTATATTTATAAAATCAACCCTTATAATTTGAACATTTTGCAATTAATTTTTAAAACTTCCCTTTAAGAATTAAATAACATGATCAAGTCCAAGTAACCAGTTATAAAAGCATACAACTACATAAAAAGAAAACTTTAACAATTAAAGTATAAGGGATCAAATTTCAGTCTCGATAGGGACTACTACGTTTTAGAAAAGATCCTAACAGGAATCATACTAACTATGTGACTGTCACATAGATCCGTGTTTAGCTGTATTATGACATATAGAGACAGGTTGTAAGCAGGTAAATAACTTAAGATGGTTTTCATCGTTTCTGTGATACGAGTTAGGTTCAATTAAGCCTCAAAATTTAAGTGGGCAACAACTCAGAGATTATGATGCCTCCTATCTATTCTCAAAGCGTATTTGGCTTTCCCCAAGTCACCCCGAATTGACCTCGACCCATAGTGTCTGATTAAGTTTGTAAGTATTCTTCATCTGGTTCCCGTTCTCCTTCTTACTCTATGATCGAGAAGTCTTGACATTTTTAGCTATAGAAAGTTCCAATAACTCACAATTTTTTTTTTTTAATAACTCACAAATTTACATAGACTTCAGAGTAGTAAATAACCGCAAGTCCCGAATCTGGATCACTGCAGTTTCTTGAAATGCTATCTTCACGGGAATCAGAACACACATGGGCTCGTGTATGACTGGGTAATCGCTTTTCTGCCTATCATTCGGAAAGATATATATGAAGACATGCAAAACTCTTAAGGAGTTTCCACGTAAAATCAAGTAGATTTAGTTTGTATCACGTCTACTTTTACGCACCATAAAAAGTTACCATGACATACAATGACTGTCCTAAAGCCTTTTAAGTCTAATAACTTCACTAGTTAAGCACACAGAATCAGTATATCTATCATTTTCCAAGGTTGGATCAATTTTCTGTTAAACATAGCTAACGAACTTCTTACGAAGTAGTAGACTTGAAAAATAATTTCATTTCCCTTTTTAAAAAAAATTTAACATTAATCGCCCCGACCAAAACAAAGTCTTCAGGTAAACGGCTATCCCGAAGATCCAATGGATCAGCTGGACCGACCACATACTAGTATGTGTCCTTCTAACTAGGTATGATCGACTAATTTTAAGCGAAAGAATGAAAACTCATCATAAACCGCCCCGGTCACGTTCAGTCATCTGGTTAATGGCTATCTTCATATTCTACAAGTAGAATTGAGGACCAAAACATATCCGAAGACAAGTCCTTCAAACTAAGGCAACCGACATATTTTTAAGCGATAGTGATTTTTTTTTTTATTTTTTTTATTATTTTATTTATTTATTTATTTATTTTTTTAATATAACTTGAAAAACATGGTTACTCGGGATTGATCATCCCATTCAACTCAATAAGGTTTTGAAATCTCGTTTTGTCAAACGCTTTAGTATAAAGATCAGCGAAATTATCAAGCGTATCCACCTTTTCAAGCACAATCAGTTTCTTCTCAGCACAATCCCGTATAAAATGATGACATATGTCAATATGTTTAGTTTTACTATGCTTCACGGGATTGTTAGTTACTGAGATAGCAGCTGTGTTATCAATGCAAATAGGTGTAAGTAAGAAATTCAGACCATAGTCGCGCAACTGTTGTTGAATCCAAAGAACCTGGGAGCAGCAGTTGGATGCTGCCATGTATTCTGCTTCACAGGTTGAAATTGCGACTGAAGTCTGCTTCTTGCATTGCCACGACACCATTCTGCCACCAAGAAACTGACATCCTCCAGTTGTTGACTTCCGACTCTGATTGCACCCTCCATAATCAGAATCTGTGTAAGCGACTAGCTCCAAGTCTCCTCCTCTCGGGTACCACAACCCCAGCTTCGGTTTGCCCTTGAGATACCGCAAGATCCTCTTCACACCCTTCATGTGAGATTCCTTTGGGTTTGCCTGAAAATGAGCACAAAGACAAACAGCAAACATTATATCAGGCCTAGAAGCAGTTAAGTACATTAAAGAACCTATAATAGCCCGATACTGAGTTGGGTCCACATCTGCATCACTGTCTGACTCAGCACCCAATTTGTGATTGACGCAGATTGGAGTGTCGAATGGAGTGCTGTCCTCCATCTTGAAGCGTTTGAGCACATCATGGACATACTTGGTCTGATGAATGAACATCCCATCCTTCTTCTGATCAACCTGCAATCCTAAAAAGAAAGTTAGTTCACCCATAGCACTCATTTCAAACCTTTTCTTCATGACGTCCTCAAACTCCTGACACATGGAGACTTTAGATGCAGCAAAGATAATGTCATCCACGTAGACTCGCACCAGCAGGAAGTCGCTTCCTTCTCTCTTAACGAACAACGTGCTATCTATCTTCCCTCTTTCAAACCCATTTTCCAGCAAGTAATCTGATAAAGTTGAATACCAGGCACGAGGTGCCTGATGTAGTCCATACAATGCCTTGCTTAACTTGTACACATGATCAGGAAAGTCTGGGTCAGAAAACCCCGGAGGTTGCTCAACATACACTACCTCATCAACTTTCCCATTCAGAAACGCACTCTTCACATCCAACTAAAATACCTTCATCTTCTTATAAGCAGGGAACGCCAAAAACAATCTAATGGCTTCCAACCTTGCGACAGGAGCGAACACTTCATTATAATCAATCCCCTCTTGTTGATTAAATCCCTTCACAACTAGCCTCGCCTTGTTTCTTATGATAATCCCTTTCTCATCTCTCTTGCACTTAAACACCCATTTTGTGCCTATCGCATGCACATTCTTTGGTTTTTCAACCAAATCCCATACTTCCATTTTCTTGAACCGAGCCAACTCTTCTTGCATAGCTTCGACCCACGAGCTGTCCTTGAGAGCCATTTGATAATTCTTCGGTTCAATCTGGCTGATAAAGCAGGTGTACAAGCATTCGTTGATTATCTCTGTCTCCTTGATGCTTGTGTAAACACAGGTGTGCTCATTCAAGCTACGTGTTGTTTGTACACCGGAGGACACATCACCAATCACATTCTCCAAAGGGTGATCTTTATGAATTCTCGTGGTCGGAACAGAACCGACATGCAAATTGTCTTCCAAGTTAGAAGAGAGCTCGTCAATGGTTGTTTCATGCTGAGAGTGAAATGGATTGAAAAATTCTTCTTCAGTCGAGGCAGCAGGGGTATCGACAGCATTTGATGAGGAAGGTTGACATTTATCGATCAGCTGTCTTTTCAATAGGTTTTCTTCCTCATCAAGGATCATCTTCGTAGCAACTCTCTCTTCTTCTTCAGCAATATCTAAATACGGTATGTTAAAAGACTTAAAAAGTTTAACATAGTCGAAAAACTCAGCAGGTCCGTTGCTCGGTTTTGGCGGTTGGTAACTTGTGATATCGGTGTTACACACCACCTCAACCTTGCTGGTCGATGTAATGAAGACACGTCTGTTGGGAGTCCCAACAACATAACCGACTAGGATTCCTTCATCGGCTACTTCACCAAATTTAAAATTTGTCTTCAAAATCGAACAAGGGGACCCGAATGGTTCAAGACCACTCAAGTTGGGCTTTCTCCCATGCATAAGCTCATAACACGTTTTACCAAGTCTTTTAACAGTTAGGACTCTATTCAGAACATAACAGGCTGTAGCAATAGCTTCAGCCCAAAACACCACAGGAAGCTTTGAATCAGCCAGCATAGTTCTGGCTCCTTCAATTAATGTTCTATTCTTCCTTTCAGCCACTCCATTCTGTTGTGGTGTATACGGAGCGCTGTATTGGTGTTCAATCCCTCTCTGAAGGCAGAAGATCTCCATCTCAAAATTCTTGAACTCCGTTCCATTGTCACTCCTGATGAACTTAACCCTTTTATCCATAACGTTCTCAACTTTGGTAATCAAATTCTTCACCATCTGAGCCGTTTCGTCTTTTGATTTCAGGAAATACACCCACGAATATCGTGAGTAGTCATCAGTGATCACCAAGCAATAAGAAGTTCCTCCTAGACTTTTTGCATTCACGGGACCGAAGAGATCCATGTGAAGCAACTCCAGAGTACTGGCAATTGAATTGACTTTCTTGGTGAGATGGGATTTCTTGTGCTGCTTTCCCTTCTTGCACGCTATACATTTATCTTCAAAATTGAAATTCTTCAAGGGAACGCCCAGCACAAGTCCATTCCTGACAATGTGGTTCATCTTCCGAAGATGAATGTGCCCCATTCTCCTATGCCACAATTCGGACTCTGATTCACTCGCTTTTGTCATAAGGCATGATTCTGCCGTGGCCATTTCAGTTGATCTCATATCCATAATATATGTATTTCTTTCACGTGGAGCCTTCATCACAATCCACTCGTCTGGTATCTGAAAACCAGGTTTCAACACGATCGCCTCATTCTTCGTAAAGTGAACGGTGTACTCCTTATCACAGATCTGCGACACACTCAGCAGATTGTGCTTCAATTCTTCTACAAAGTTAACCTTCTCCAAAGTCATCTTTCCGTTTGACACCGTTCCCATTCCAGTAATCTTGCCACCACTTTCACCGGCAAAGCTAACTCTCCCTCCTTGAACAGGTTTCAAATCGTGTAACAAGTATTTGTTACCCGTCATGTGCCGGGAACAGCCGCTATCTACAACCCAAAGATTGTTGGCAGCCCTGTTCAACTGTTCCTGCACAATAAAGCAAAAGATTAGAATTTAGGGACCCAAGACCAATTGGTCTTGGATCTATACATCCCAAACTTTGGCTTTCCAAAGTTAGTATCTCGATAATTCCTGTAAGTTCCATTAGGATATCTCATTGAAGATTGATTGTGAGGCCTACCAAACCTCTGTGAATTGAAAGAATTATAGCTTGTGGTTTGGTTATTAGCAGTGTAAAACTGAGATTTGTTTCTATGAAAACCTGAATTAGTCACATTTTTGAATTTTAAATGGTTTTCATTTTTAGCAGCATGATAATAACTATTAGGCTTATTCTCAGTTTTAGTAGGCCTTACACCTCTAAATCACTGCTTTAGAGGGCAATTTGCAACAAGATGTCCTAATTGATTACATCTAAAACAACACCTATGCTCAACCTTTTTATCAACCGGTGTTTTAGATGTCGAGGCTATATTACCGCCCGTTCGTCTCACATATGGTGGGACGTACGGGTTTAGTGGAGTACTCTTTTTATTCATTTTATCTTTTTCTCCACTCTTGGGTAACACAACCTCCTCTTTTGCCTTACCAGACTCGGATGACTTATCCGAATCTGACGAGACTGGACTTTGATCAGAAATTTCAACACTTGAAACAGGCGAACTTGTTTCGCCTCTACTAACATTTGGTTCTTTAACAGTTACTTTAATTGGCACTGTCTGAGCAACCTCAAAATCAACAGATTTCTGAACACTAGGGTTAAAAGTGTAATTGTGATTGTACGGTGGTGGAACCTCATGATAACCGATTCCTCCTCTCTTAGCAGAGGAACCTTGATCACTAACAAGGTGATCAAGAATAGCAGAAGAATTTCTGAACTGCTCCAGTTTTCGATTCAGTTCCACCACTTTCACCTGGTGGTCAGCAATCTGTTTTTCTCTCTCAGCAATTAGTTTGGTCTTTTCTTCCAAAACTTCATAACTTAAATCAATCACTTCAATTTTTTCAGCAAGTTTTGTTTTTAGACTTTTAACATCCTTTTCACAAGCTTTTATTTTAATTTTATAATTATTTTCTCTTGATTTAATAAAGTGATGATCTTCTTTTAAGGTTTTAAATTCAGCATCCAACCTAACATACTGATCGGTTATGGTTGCTAGTTGCTCAGACAAGTTCTCACATTTTGAACAAGTTGGTTTAGAACATACCTCGGAGAGCTGGTCATTAACGTCTGCCATAAGAGCTTTTTCCTCTCCGGTAACCTTCTCACTTTCTTCAGTTCTACCTTTGCCAAAATTTGCCTGCTCAAAAGTTTCTTTAGAAAGCAGGTTCCAGTTGTATTCACCATCTGCTCTAGACATCATGGCACTGTAATCTTTTCTACCCTCACTTTGCTGTGGAGACCTACCCTGACTTCGCTCCACACGCTCATTCCTGCATTCTTTCGCAAAGTGACCGTTTTGTTGACAATTGTAGCATCTCACCTTTGCCTTGTCAAACCCCGGCTTTCCACCGACAAACTTCCTTCCCGTCTTTCTCATAAACCTTTTTACTCTTCTCACGATCATGGCCATTTGCCATTGTAAATCCATTTCTTCCATATCGTCAGCATCAATCTGATCGTAATCTTCATCCAACATAGCTGGATCAACAATCTTCCCTTGGATGTAGTTCTCATAGGAAGCAATGAAAGAAGCATAGAGACCAAACTGCTCTTCAGCAGACTTGACACTCATAGGCATCTTGGAGTAGTTGTTGCTGGGAGAACTTGGAGAGCAACTACTCTTGCTTACCTGGGGTTGAGAACCACTCGATCCAGCTGCTACATAGCAAACATCCCCATTTGTGTTAACTGACACATGCCCCTCATGTGATGAGATGGGGCCCGACTCTCCCTTTGTGTAGTAGGCAGCAGATTCAGTCTTCGATCCTGAGCTAGTGTTGACTTTAGCTCCATACATACCTGGATCTTGAACCTGATCCATAGGTGTCTCTTTTCTGACCATGTTAAGCTCAAAGGTTCTGAGCTTGTTGACTGCCGTTTCAAGATCATATGTGGGAAAGTCCTTGTCTTCCCTCATCAGCACAGTGTACATCTCCCATTTTGGTGGGAGAGCATCTAGAAGCTTCTCAACTATTTCTTCTTCTCGGTAGGAAATTGAATAGTTGCTCAATTCAGTCATCAGATGGTAGTATCGAGTGATAATATCATCTAAGGATTCATTCTTCAAATACTTGAAGACTGAGAACTGGGTTTTAAGCAATTTTATCTTTGAAGCACGAATTCCTACATTCCCTTCAAATCTGTTCTCAAGAGCTTCCCAAAGCTCTCTTGCTGATGTATACTTTCTGAATGTATGAAGGATCTCTTGAGGAAGAGCCATAGTAATTGCAGCATGAGCCTTGCTCTCGGCCTCATACATCTTTTTCTCTTCTTCTTCCATTTTACTATACTTTTTAATTTGATCATGACCTTCATACTCCATAACTGGTGGAATATAACCATCCTGGATGCATACCCACATCTTCGCATCCTGATATTTGACGTATTGTATGAACCGATCCTTCCATGCAACGAAGTCGGTTCCCTTCAGCAATCTTGGGGCCTTGGTAGCTGACCCTGCTTCAACTTCCATCTTCACTAACTCAGAGATGTTGATTGACGACATCTTTCCCGAAAAGTAAGAAACCTGAAAAATTAAGAAATTTTTTTTTTATTAAAGTACTGTAGGCGAAGTTACGGATAACTTCGCTTGAAGTAGGCGAAGTTGTAGAGAACTTCGCTGAAGAACTTCGCTGATAACACTGCTGATTAACTTCGCTGATTCTTAACTTCGATTAAGGTAAGCGAACTTAAGAGGTAGGCGAAGTTGTAGAGAACTTCGCTTGTGTTAGGCGAACTTGAGAAGGTAGGCGAAGTTGTGGATAACTTCGCTTAACCTTATATCTTCGCCGAAACCCTACGAACAGTGACGGCAACTTCGCCTGATGAACACGAAGTTTCTGCAGATCTGTAAATCGGATTTTAACGAGGTTTTTGACGGTGTAAAAGCTTGAACACGATGGTAGGAGGTAAGAACGATCAATAACACAGAAAACACGTCCCGCGAATAGTCGAAACGGGACGATTTCTACACCCGCGTGAATATCCTGAACCACACAATCGAGCAAACGCTCTGATACCAATTGTAGATTCCCTGGACGGATCACACGAGATATCGCGGTCTACTCAGGTGCGGAATCCCTGCGTAGATCGTTACGAGCGTAGAAAGCAAATCAAACAAACACGATACGATAAACGAACACGTTATATTGATAACCGAACACGTGATACGATATCACTATTACAGACTCACGTTACCGAACAAACTCGTTAACCAAAACTGCTAACAACTATCAACTCGATTAACCCACACTAACAAAGCCGTAACCTAAGACTTTATATACACGACAACTTCGCCTGATATGTACAGGCGAAGTTGTCCATAACTTCGCTTGTTCAACAAGTTCGCCTAGGCGAACTTGTTAACAACTTCGCTTAAACAAAAACATAAATAACATTACAGACTCGATTACAGACACTAGACTATGAACTACTGACATTTTTGCACCAACAAAACTTACTGTGGAGAGTCATTTTGAAGAAATGTGCATGCTTTCATATACATCTCTCCAAAGGATAGGCAGAAAAGCAATTACCTAGTCATACACGAGCCCAGTAGTGTCTTGATCACCAAAAATATTGTATTGCTTTGCTTATTGTTAAAAAAAAATTATAATTTTTTTAAATGTGTTATTATCTGTATATATATTTCTTAAACAAATTATTTTTTAAAAGGCTTAAAGGGTCATACTAGAACTACAAGGGTGGGGCACTCAAGTAAGTCCTAAACACTCTGAATGAAAGGCCTGTAAGTCCGGATGGCTTGTAAGTCCAACGTTCAACCTTAAAGCCTAAAATTTTTTTTGTTATCCATAAACTTTTGATCAAGCACTAGGGGGTTGGAGTCAAATTGGGGTGATTTGGGGAAAGCCAAATACGCTTTGAGAAGATATAGGAGGCATCACAGGTCCATGAATGATGTCCATCTAAGCTTTATGCCGAACTGAACCTAATCCATATCACTGATGCAATGAAAATCATGCTAAGTTCGGTATACCTGCTATCAGCCTGTCTCTTTGTGTCATAATAATATTGAACATGAATCCTTGTGACAACACCTTAAACAATATGATTCCATGTTCAGATCTTTTCTCAAAAAGTAGCATTTTTGCAAAACTGAAATTTGATCCCAAATTAGATAAATATCTAGAAGACTTGTGTTTCGTGTTGTTGTTTTTTTGAGTTTATTATTTCTTTTTAGATTTTGTTTTCATCTCGAAACTACTCTCCACGAAACATGTGTTCAAATTGGGCTTACTTTAATATTGGAAAACTACTTTGGGCCTTGGATTGCATCTGGTCATCTTATAATTTGGTTTTGGGCCAAAGTTTGTAATCTGGGATCGCCTGGTTAGGCTTTTCTTGGTCCCTAGGGTTCTCGGCCCATGAAGTTTGGAATATAAAGGGTTTTCTAACTCAATTATTATTATTACTTTCAAAGATTGTTTCTCTCTAAAGAAAACCCATCTGGCCGAAAACCCTAATACTTTAGTATCCTAATCAAGATTGTTCGCGCTTTAGTTTCTTTGTGTTCGAGTACAGGTATGAGATCTATCGAGGATGCAGCATGTTACCACTATGGTGGTGTTAAGAGCTTATTGCAGGTTCCATGGTGGATTGGAGACTTCGGTTATTTGGAAGGTATGACATGGAGTTCTAGGCTGAATTCAAAGAGTTTCCTTTTTTTTTTGTCTCATTGGCGGTTTGACCGAAAACCCATTGTCAAACTAAGGGTTCTCGGTTGAATTTTGTTGACCGAGATCTCTTGTCCCTGACCGAGAACCCTTGTTCTCGGTGGGACTGGACAGGGATCATGCCTTCTTTGACCGAGAACTCCATACTTTGACCGAAATCTCTTTACATGGACATAAAACAGCCACCTTGGACCGAAAACTATTAAAATACATTAATAAATCTCGTTTTGGTCCTTATAACTTGTTTTTTGTCACAATTAGTCTCTGATATTTGAGAAATTAAAATTGGTGTTCTTAAACTCATGATTGTCATTCAAGTTGCGTAAACATTTACTAACTTGACTCGTTTGTTGCAGTAATGGCTGATCAAGCTCCTCTAAAGTTCGTTGATACTCACAATATAGCTGGATATCTGTTTGATCCTCCTCCAGCACACAAGAAGTTCAAGTCCATGATCGTTGGCCTCAATACTTGCAGGATTTCTATGCCTGACGAGAAAATTTTGTTATTTGTAAGAAAATGATCACGGACTTCTGGAACAATGCTTCGATCAACCCGCGAGGACCAAGTGGAGTTGTGTGTATTGCCTCCAAAGTGCAAAAGAAGCCGGTCGTCATCACAAAAGCCATTATAAGTGAAGTGCTTTTATTTGGGGATCAACCTGATTACCCAACAGAGTACTCGACTGCTGCTGTTTCTGAGGTCCTTACAAGAATGGGCTACGAGGGATCCTACCCTCCTGCAATCAAGAAGTTATTCCACCCATACTGGAGATTTCTGATACACACATTCTTTATGTGTGTGTCAGGACGAAAAGGGGGTTCCGATGAGATTAGCCACACGCAGATGTCAGCCATTGTTTCTCTGATCATGGATTGGAATTACAACTATTCCAAGTTCGTTTTCGATGAGATGTTGAGCAATCTGAAGGGAAAGAAGAAAGAGATGTTTCTTATGTATCCTCGGTTTCTACAGATGATCTTTGATTCACATTACACTGACCTTGTTAGATCTGTTGAGACACTGGATATGAAGTCGATGGGACCAAATACCTTTGGGTTGATGAAGCAATCAAGAAAAGGGGCAAAGGTCGTCTATCAAGGCCTTCATGAGCTAGTTAAGTTCGGCCGCTTTGCTGAAACAGAGACTGTACCGGTTACAGCTCAGGTTGCTGAAGAGCATGTGGCGCCAGTTCAGAGGCGTACTGCTGCTTTTGAGATTATTTCTGATGATGAAGATGAGGAGACTCCTGGACAACAGTTGGAGTCTGAACACCGTGACACGGAGACTGCTCCGACTGCTGAACAGTTACTAGACTTTGAGAAGTTTAAAGATTTATTTCAGTCAACTGCTTTGAAGCTACCTTAAACAGTTGCTGAAAATCAAGATAAAGATGTACCAGGAGAATCAGACGCTGATCTAGTTCCATGAAAAAGAAGAAAGAAATTTCCAAGATAGGCATTCTGATTAATGGACCTGCAACACCAATAACTAGCCAACAACAACAACAAGAGTTAGCAGTTGCTGAGACTCATGTTGTTTCAAGTCCATCAACTGCTGAGCCTCAAACCCAGGAACAGATATTTGATGATATAGCTCAAGAGTTTGACTTTGAGGCCGATATTCCACATACTGATATTCCATCTGGATCATCAGACCCCACCAATCAGGGTCACTCAAGCTCCAGTGGCTCCGAGAAGATTGCCCATATTCTTGCTATGCAGGAACAATTTTTCCAGAATAAGGGAAAGGGGGTCGTACTGGAAGCTGAACCAGTAGACGTCCAAGCTTTGCAACGTCGAGTCTTTGAGCTTGAACAAGACTCAGTTGTCAAAGACGTACGTATTCAAGAACTTGAAGCTAGTAACACTGATAAGATTCCAAGATTAAAGAGCTTCAGTCTGGTATGGGAGAATTAAATTCTATATATCTAAACCTCCAACAAAAACTTGTTCAGAAATTTGGAGATGAATTCAAGAGCGGTGCTGATTTAACTTCAAAGACTCCCAATGTAGATCAAGGTGGCAGTTATGGTGGTCGTCCTGTTGAAAACATAGATGAATCCGAGACATTGAAACAATACATGTCTGTACCTCCAATGACAGATGAGAAGTCGGATCGACTCCAAAAGAAGATTTTGATTATGATGAATTCAAATCAGAATGTTGAATCCTCCGATCATCCTGATAGATTTGTTGTTAGTTTTGAAAAGGGCTTTTCAGATAAATATGGTGATCGTTCTGGGGTTATGTCTTGGGGATTTGATGCTAAAAAGAATATGTGGTGGGTTAAACGAAGGTTTGGGAACACCGAGTACTACAAGAAGACGAAAGATTTTGGATCTTGGACAAAGGTGGATCTTAGTGACCTCATCAATGCATCATTCCACAATCCAACTAATGATAAAAGAGGAATTGATTTCTGGAACTTCCTCAGGAGCCAAGTGGATAGAGGCTTTCCAAAGATGACAACTGCTGAATCATTCTTGAAGAAAGCTAAAGGTGTAAAGGATCCAAAGACAGGAAAAACCATGGTCAACGTGATGTGGCCTGCAACAAAGAAGGCTACTCATATTCCTGTACCTGATGCAATACCTGATGGAACTTTAGAGAATATGAGATTCTGGATGTTCGACAGTATGACTGCTACAGTCGTCATATGTTTACAGAAGGGTAAGGGGCAATACAAATTTGTTGATCTAAAGGATTTGCTGAAGCATGGAGAATGAGATATCAAGACCCTCAGCAGATTACAAATCATTGCTGATCCAATCTTTGAAACTGCTGCAACGGAATACACGGGTGGCTTCTATTATCAGAACTGGTTATTGGGCAGGTGGTCTAAAGGATGCTAATGTTGATATTATGGAGTACGATTAAAGAACTAAGCTACAAACCAAGGGGAGATTTTTTGGTCTATACTTGATGGTTTGCACTTAGTTAGGCTTGTTTTTGTGTTTTGTATGTAAACCGAGATCATTATGGATCTCGATGGGCTCTGGGCTCTTGTTGGGCTAGTATATGGCTACCTTATATATAGATCTCTTTGTTTAGGGTTGGTTGGGCTGTTCAATTGGTGGTTTTGGCCGTCTAGTATCATTGGTGTATTAGACGAGTATCGTAAGCATAATGCTTAAGCACTCGACGTTAATAATAACGTGTGTTTTGAAGCAGTCATTTGTGTTCTGTGTCTTCTTGATATTTGTTCTTGAATCATCTTGTGTTGGATTTCCGCACCAACATCAAGATCAGTTGATATCATATTGAAAGATCCTCCACGGGACTTACAATAAATAACAAGAACAATAGACTGGGGCTTGAAGAGCCTACACATGAGATTGAACTCATGAGTAGGCTTCAGCCTAGTAACGTTAACAAGCCCAATAGCGATAGGCCCAGTAGCCCAAACGTTCTTGATGTGGTCTCAATTATACATGTTATTATATAAGTATATCCTACTCTTTAAAGCACTTTTAAGCCAGGTTTTTATTAAATATTATTTTTAATTGTTTCATAAGTGAATTTTTAAGATTCTAACATACATAAGCTAAAACGAGTTAAAAATATCTTGTGTAAGTGATGTCATTTATATATTATGTGACATTTGAGCCAAAACAAGGTACACCTCAGTACGTATTTATCGATTTAGCAAATAAACGCTTTTTACGTAACAAACAAACAATTAACCGAACAGGTCGGGTTATGACCCAGATATTCCGGGGGGGGGGGGGCATCTATAAGTGATATACGTTTAATATAAGCTAATATACTAGTATTATGGCCTTAGTTCGATAGCAAACAAGTTAAACGAAAACATGCTTGTTTAACTACCCGCTATAGATTTAAACGCGAAAGATAGTTACAAACCAAGCATTGTATCATCCGTTAAGCCGAAAAAGACTTACCAAACACTTAATTGAAATGTTTTAAGCGATCCGTGAAAATATTTTCGATTTTTACAAACATATAGTATGTTTTTATAATTTTACACAAAACTAGCCGAAAAACACTCGTTTTCGCACTGTTTGACGCACCCGATAAGTTTTTCAAGCCAAAAACCAAACCCGAACTAAATTTGGACTGGGCTTTTCGTATTTGGGCTTGAAAAATCATATGTTGGGCCAAAATGGGCCCAAAGGAGGCCCATTAAGGGGTCCGGCCGCAACTTTTTACCCCACCCCCCTAAGCATGTTTTTTTTATATTAAACCAACAAGATATTTTTGTAACATTAATTTTAGTGAAAACAATCTGGAACTTCATCTTCTTCAACAAGTTTCCAAGAAACCCTAGGTATTTTGATCATTTTTATCACTTTTAACTTGATTTGGTTATGTTTAATAACATATAAACATGTTTTAATTACCAAAAATCATTCCTAACCGTGTAAAAACCCTATAAATAGTCCATAAACAAGTTTTGATCTTACACATGGTAAGGAACCTGGTTTGATAGTTTTTTTGGCCATAAACACGGATTAAAGGGTTGAGACGGCATTTTTACGGTTTAAAAGTTCGTTTTTGTGCACTAGCCGAAACCCTAAGTCAAGGGCTATTATGTTGATGAAAAATTGCTTGGTTTGTGATATAGGACTTGTATCTAGCCTGAAAACAAGCACAAGAGCTTGAAAAGTTGATTAGAAAGGCAGAAACAAACCAAAACCCGCTAAGGTAACGCCGAAACACTCGTTTACTGGCTGTTTAGGTTAAGGTTGTGATGTGCATATTTTTAGTTCTTGATATTTTTCAGGGACATCAGGAACCATATTAATGAGTCCCTGTTCAAATTTGGTAATTTTTAGACCAACCGAGAATATTTGGCGAATTTATTACCGAATTAGGACATTTAATTGGGAAAATTAGTTAAAGTGCATGAAAAATTAGGAAATTTTTTGGGGAACTCAGATTTGGTATATTTTGATCACATATAAAATTTGGGATCATTTGGACAAGTTTAAGGGTGTTTTGTGCATATACATTCGTATGAATTTTTATAGCCGAATATGGGCCGAAAAGAATATTGAACAAGCTTATTGCATTCTGGAATTAATACAGGTTGTTTTGGGACATAATTTGAGTATTCAAGAATTTTTATGGAATTTTTGGAAATTTTTTGGGATAAACGGATGATTTTCAGGCGAAATATAGCTGATAAAATGAATTTTTTTAATTATTAATTTAGTAAATAATTCCAGAAATATTTTTATAAAAATCTACTTATTTTATTTGATAAGCAGCTAAATTTTCATAATTTAATTATTAATGGTTAATTAATTATGCTAATTTGATGATTAAACAAATTCAATTTTAATAAAAACCGGCAAGTTCGCGATTAACGAACCTGCAAGAATCTCAAAACACCAAGAGTGATCAAAAATCATATTTTTGGATTAATTAAGTAAAAACGAACCTTTCTATGAGAAACCTGGACAATCTGGATAGATTGTGCGCGTTCCTTCTCAAATCAAACTGAATAAACGGAAACGGGCCCCGTAGCTAATCCGGGACCCCAATATGTGATATTTATTTATAACTTAATCATTTATTAACCAATACATTTACCCAAGCTTATTTCCCATAACTGTTTTCTGAACGCGTAAACGAACAACTTGGTCCAGCTGGGAAAACGAGAAACTAAGCCAAGTTCGGTTTTAAGTATTAGACATTGAAAAACATCACAACCTAAGTCTATTGCCACTTTCTGGGCGTTCCAGCTATACCCAGATTAGTTATACAGCCCAGTTTAGTATTGAGATTATAATAATATTAAAATATTAATATTATTATAATATTGATTATAGGAACTAGTGATAACAAATCGAACAAACCGCGAGCTGACACAGTGCTGAGTATCTACTAAATAGTGAGTTTCATGACTCCACTTTCTGAACTGTTTTACGAACTTTCGGGGTGAAAAGCATGTTTTCTTATTTATGTATACTTATCTGAAACGTATGATGATGTGAATTATCTAAGTGATAACACATGAAAGTCCCCACTAACACAGTGATTAACTTCGAGCCGGTGACTTGTGAATAGTACTATTGGTTTGACAAACCTAGGCAGGGCTAGCATGGTTTGCGGAGACATTATCCCGTTTGCACATGTCCATATTTATACGAACCAGCTATGTAGTGTTAGACATAGCTACTTGGGGCATAATGTGGGCGGAAGAGAAGCCACAGTGGTTGATTGAGCATGGGAAATGGAGGCACGCAGCACGAACAGTCCAGGCTTCACTGTAGCTTAGCATAAATACATCTCATATATAAATACATACACATATACTTACATGCGTATATATAAATTATGTCTTGTGATTACGCATACTGTTTTCTTGAAACTCGTGAAACTCACCAACTCTAGTAGTTGACCCGTTTTAAACTGCTTTTCAGGTGTACCTAAATTGGAATAACTTGGTCATCTGCTACGTGTGCAAGGTGTGGTTGATGCTATGTAAATCTAAGCGAGGGTATTAGTAGCAAGATCACGTAGTTTAACGAACTAGTTTTGGGATTAGCTGGGTATTATCAGCGCTTTATTGCTAACTTTTCTAGCATAGCCCAACCTTTAACCCTTTTGACTCAAAAAGATCGTGCTTATGTGTGGGGAGAAGATCAAGAAGCGGCCTTTCAATTGCTGAAATAGAAACTATGTCAAGCCCCGATACTGAGTCTTCCAGAGGGAACTGATGATCTGGTAGTTTATTGTGACGCGCCCCGGAAATGCTTGGGATGCGTACTAATGCAAAGAAATAAAGTCATAGCATACGCTTCTCGACAATTAAAGGTGCACGAAAAGAATTACACCACCCATGACTTGGAACTGGGCGCGGTTATTTTCGCACTTAAGATCTGGAGACACTATTTGTGTGGCACCAAATGTACAGTATACACTGACCACAAAAGCCTACAGCACATTTTTGACCAGAAAGAATTGAACATGAGGTAGAGGAGATGGGTAGAACTGCTAAACGATTATGACTGTGAGATTCGATACCATCCGGGCAAGGCTAATATAGTACCAGATGCCTTAAGTAGAAAAGACAAAATCAAACCACTACGGTCCGAGCACTTGGAATGATTGTCCAAACCAGTCTCACCGAACAAATCCGTATTGCTCAAAACGAAGCTCTGAAAGGAGATCACTTGGAGAATGAAAACTTACATGGGACCGAACAAAATTTTGAAGAAAGAACAGACAAAATATTATATTATAAAAACCGAGTTTGGATTCCCACTTTCAGCAATCTGCGTGACTTGATCTTGGACGAAGCCCATAAGTCCAAATATTCCATTCACCCAGGGACAGATAAGATGTACAAGGACTTGAAGGAGTATTATTGGTGGCCCGGTATGAAGAAGGATATAGCCACGTATGTCAGTAAATGTTTAACTTGTGCGAGGGTTAAGGCCGAATATCAAAAACCTTCGGGAATGTTGCACCAACCGGAAATACCACAATGGAAATGGGAATAAATTACCATGGATTTTGTAACACACCTCCCTAAAACTTCCCGAGGAAACGATGCAATATGGGTGATAGTTGACCGACTAACCAAATCCGCACACTTCCTTCCAATCCGAACCACTTACACAACCGAAAAACTTGCTCACATTTACATAAATGAAATCGTATCCCGACACGGCGTACCCATTTCAATTATTTCTGATCGTGATAGCCATTTCACCTCTCGTTTCTGGCAAGCCGTACAAGAAGCTTTGGGAACCCGAATTGACCTAAGCACCGCCTACCATCCCCAAACCGACGGTCAATCCGAGCGAACCATTCAAACCTTAGAAGATTTGCTTCGCGCTTGTGTACTAGACTTTGGTGGGAACTGGGATCAACATCTTCCACTGGTTGAATTTTCGTACAATAATAGCTATCACAGTAGCATTCAAGCGGCACCATATGAAGCGCTGTACGGGTGGAAATGTAGATCACCTTTGTGCTGGACTGAAGTCGGAGACACTCAAATTACCCGATCTGACCTGATTCAAGAAACCACCGATAAAATCCGTAAAATTTCTAACAAATTGAAAATCGACCGAGATCGACAGAAAAGCTACGCTGATGTTCGTAGGAAACCGTTATCTTTTGAAGTAGGGGATAAAGTATTCCTTAAGGTATCCCCGTGGAAAGGCGTCATTCGATTCAGTAAAACCGGTAAACTAGCTCCGCGATACATTGGACCGTATGAAGTAATTTCTAAGATCGGTCCTGTAGCTTACCGACTGAAACTTCCTTTGGAGTTGAGTTCTATTCACGATGTCTTTCACGTATCAAACCTGAAAAAGTGCCTTACTGACGAAACCGAAATCGTGCCATTAAAAGACTTAAACATAAACAAAAAACTAAACTTCGTTGAAGAATCGGTGGAAATATTAGAGGGAAAAATAAAACAATTAAGACATAGCAAAATCTCTCTGGTCAAAGTTCGGTGGAATTCAGAACGGGGACCCGAATTCACGTAGGAACGAAAGTCCGAATTTAAAAAGAAATACCCGCACCTGTTTCCAAATAAAGACAAAGTTGAATAATCAAATTTCGGGGATGAAATTTTCTAACGGGGGAGAATGTGACATTTGAGCCAAAACAAGGTACACCTTAGTACGTATTTATCGATTTAGCAAATAAACGATTTTTACGTGATTAACCGAACAGGTCGGGTTATGACCCAGATATCCCGGCGGGCCATCTATAAGTGATATACGTTTAATATAAGCTAATATACTAGTATTATGGCCTTAGTTCAATAGCAAACAAGTTAAACGAAAACATGCTCCTTTAACTACCCGCTATAGATTTAAATGCGAAAGATAGTTACAAACCAAGCATTGTATCATCCGTTAAGCCGAAAAAGACTTACCAAACACTTAATTGAAATGTTTTAAGCGATCCGTGAAAATATTTTTGATTTTTACAAACATATAGTATGTTTTTATAATTTTACACAAAACTAGCCGAAAAACACTCGTTTTCGCACGGTTTGACGCACCCGATAAGTTTTTCACGCCAAAAACCAAACTCGAACTAAATGTGGACTGGGCTTTTCGTATTTGAGCTTGAAAAACCAGATGTTGGGCCAAAATGGGCCCAAAGGAGGCCCATTAAGGGGTCCGGCCCACAACTTTTTACCCCACCCCCTAAGCATGTTTTTTATATATTAAACCAACAAGATATTTTTGTAACATCAATTTTAGTGAAAACAATCTGGAACTTCATCTTCTTTAACAAGTTTCCAAGAAACCCTAGGTATTTTGATCATTTTTATCACTTTTAAC